>NC_090914.1:2214231-2285231 GCF_040956055.1 Brachionichthys hirsutus | reverse complement strand
TTCGTGAACTCGGAGCCTTTTCACACACTTTCCACATCGCCATTGAATGTCTCAGGACAGTCCTGCTGTGAAATCAGCAGCATATGAGGACTCTGTGACTTGAAGCTTTTCTGTGCATTTGAAACGTGAAAAAATCATGCATGTTTTTGGCATTTCTGTTACAGCAGGATTTCGACTTGAACAAGTCCATTTGATGCTTCGTTTTTTTGCTCTTCGTAAGAGTTTGAGGTCATGAAAAGTAAGACCTTGACTGATGCCATGAAAGAAATGTGGTGGCGAAGATACTATCGCCTCTTTCATTAGTCACCAGAGAGTGTTATCAACACACTGTCTGAAAGACAGAGGGTGTGTGTGTGTGTGTGTGTGTGTGTGTGTGTGTGTGTAGGTGTGTGTGCATTCATCAGAGAAGGAATAAGAGAGGCGGCTGTGTTTTTGTGCGTTAGAGGGAGGATGGGAGACGGTATGAAATCATTCATTCCTGGCACTGATGACGGAGACTTGGCCAGCGAGAGGAGAGGAACACTCAGACTAATGGTTTGATGCAGATCAACAGCGCCCCCTGTGTCTCAATCATATAAATGCATCATCCCTGACAGGAGAACCGGTTCACTCTCTGTCTGGCTGTCTGTCCTATCTATCTATCTATCTATCTGAGGAGGTCTTTTATTAATTTCGTGTGCCTTTTAATGATGTCATCACTCTGTGTTTTTCAGTCTGTTTACATGCTTACCGTAAATGTAATATACAAAACTGCTGCACATCGATAAGCTTTCTGAATCCTTTGGTTGATCTGTCTATAACTAGGAAACACTAAATGTAAAACCAAACATATTACAGAGAATGGGAGGTTTTTTTTCAGCTTGTAAATATTAACACTCAGTCAGGTCAGTTTGAAAGAGTGCGGCTAAACGTAACAAAGAAGCAAACAGTACAGTCTCCAGCAGAAACTGAAAATGATGGCCTGTGGTTTGTCACAGATGACGTTGCAGACCTACATTTTTGTATGTTCTGACATTTTCATGATCCATCTCATGATCCAAATCCCATTCAAACTCCTTGCTGGCTTGGCTCTGAAACTGCATCCTGATTGTTTCCCTAAATGACAGCAGTTTTGGCTCGTGGTTTCTAGTTTGTCTTCACACAAGCTGTTTTTGTCTTCATTGAAATGCTCTTCATTTGCATCATGACATTTATTTTTCAGCATAATCGAGGGCCTCATTCATTATGATGACATGGTTTTCATATCCTGTACTTAATTTTCACAAAAGCAGCTCCACATAAGAGCCCCACAGGGCCTGCAACATGCTCAGAGCTCTAACTCTAAAGTAGAGCAGGGCATTAGTTTTGATTTTGATTTGAATTTTGATCATTGAAAATAACAAGGAAAATAAATTAACTAGTTGTAAATCAAGATTTGCAGATACGATGAACAGATAAATAATTACCACAAAACATAATGGTGTATTAATGGTGGCAATGCTGGACCAGTAATAATGCAGCATTTTTCACCATTCAATCCTTTATTATGATCGACAATGGGACAATTACAATTCTACTTCCTGCTTTCAATTTCACCCACAAAATTCCACCTGTCGTCCGTCTCACATAAGAGTGAGAATTAAATTCTTCCATCACTACAACCTGAGCGTTTTCTGATTATGTACACAAATCCAATTGCATTGGTGTCGATATTTTCCTCCCCCTGCCTGTTATTGACTGAAACATTAATCCAGTCTATCCCAGGAAAATTTGCTGCGGATCAGCCGCCAGGTCCTCCATAAAATCCACATTACGGCTCATTGCTACAAACTCAATTACTTTAGACTAGCCTCTTGCTGTACCTGTTTGACAAGCCGCAAATTCATTTTAGACTTATCCTCTGACAGCACCGTCTTGAGATTATTGGATATTTTCAATCTAGTACAGCATAAGGATGCTGTGCATCACATATAGTCTAGTAACTCTAGTCACACCATCCAGCCATCCATTAGTCTTGTAGCAGAGACGACCTCAACACTTTATTTTGTTATCTTTGCCTTTATACGTAAAGAGTTCCAATAATAGTTTGATTTGCCTGTTAAGCCTTCCGACCTAGTTTTCCTGCCTGTCTCTTTATGAGAATGGCCATTTTACCCTTGCCCAGACCGTGATGTCCCTCAAGATCTCCTTTCTCATCCCACTGCATCCTCTCCTTTTCTTTCCCCCCCCCCCCCCCCCCCCTCTCTCATTTCGCGTGCGATTTCCATATCTTAGAGACACTCAAGGGTTTTAATCATCAAGTGTCATAAAACAATTTCATAGACAGACTGTATCTCGAACAAGACTCTTGTTGAGTTTTTTTTAACACTCTTCCAATGTAGATCTCCTGTATCACTATTTTGTAATCTCATTCTGTGATGTTCATTTTAAAACTGCATGTTTTCAATCCTCTTTCTGGATCCATATGTATTAGAATAGTTTATTAAATGATGTCTTGTAAATGCAGACATTTTTGAAAACAAAGGACAAACGTGTTTGTTTTCAGTAAAAGCATCACCGTGAAAACATGGGCCTAAGTCTTCCAGTAAAGACTTTGCAGCTCCATCCTGCCATTCGTACCTCCACTGCTGTCTCAGATGGAGAGCTAATCAGATCCCCATAGCGCCAAGGGTTGAGGCAAGATAAAGGCATCATGATTTGTATCTTCTATTACTGTTGTACAATGTTGTCTGTCTGTCTGTGTCTGACTGTCTGTCTGTCTGTCTTTTGACGGAGGTATACCACCACCCAGTGGATCTGCAGCAGCTGGTAATTATTAAACAGGAAAATTAGCTTCCTGCACACAGTAAAATGAGATTAAATGAAACCTAAAACGGTCTTTCATTTATCTGCTGTTCTTTTTGGCATGCTGCACTAATGAAGTTCCCCGTAGAAACATTGTGCAGCAGAAAGCAGGTGGACGAATATCTGTTTGGTGGAAGCTGATGAGCCTTCAGACGAAGACATCGATGTGTCTGCTGGCAATCAGACAACCGAGACAGGGTTCGCTTGAAATGTAATGATTATTGGTCTGCAGCAAGGAGGCCAGAATGGTAATAGCTCTTCTTAATAGAAGCCACAATTGAAATGTTCTTTTTTTTGTTGTTGTCTCTGGAGTCACTGAATTTCTACCACTTGCACTTCGCTTCAATCAGAATTCCTTTGTTCCCTTCTTTTCCTGAGCAAGTTGATCATCACATGGAAGCACTTGTCTTTACCACAAGTAATGTGTGACGTGCCATAAGGTATCAAACAAGAGGCATGTTAGTCATCACCAGAATGTGTAGGAACTTGGAAGACATTATTGTTGCACGATTGAACAGCGCATTGATTGTATTGATTGATTGATTGGCCCCGTACCTCTTGTACGTTAGCATTCAAAAATATGAAACTTTATTTGATGTCTTGTATTTTCATTCCTGGAGAGAGCGTGCATATGTTCTGCCCTGTGGTCAGTGGTCAGGGCAATAAAACAGGCTGAGAGCAAGTTTTGTTCTAGTTGTATTATAGAATAAAAATAAATATGCAATAAAATGCCATATGAAATGAAAGAATCGTTGGGAAAATGTCATGACATCAAAAATAAACCCTGGAAATACACTTTGAATATTTTTCTTTCATAAATTTTACAGAATGGGTTCATATTATTATTGATTTTATAGTCTTTTTTATAAACATGCTAACAAATAAACCCTAAAGGTTCACCAGTGAACTGTTTGATTTATTTATTCACTTATTTATTGCTGCACTGACAACTGTAAATGTAATTACAAATGCATCAATATGAGATGTAAAAAAAAATACAAAATATTTACTCTTACCTGTGGTTTGCCACAAAGAAATGAGAGCCTGATGGAGCTCAGAACAGACTCACATATTTTCCTTATCTCCTGATAGGTGATAAATCCAATGCGTTTAAAATTAACCAGAGGTAACCTTAAGTGATGAGAATAAAGGGAGAAGGTCTCTGCGCACACAGAAGATGGACTTTCAGACAGATGTACTGGTACTTTTCTTAAATGCCAATCACTGAGGATAAAATGTTCTGATTGTTTTGTTCTTTTTGCCAGAATACCCAGTAAGTGTTTTACCACTTATCAAAGAATCATCTTCTCATTTTCTCTCCAACAGATAATTCCCTGTCTAGAAAGCAGCGATTGTGACTGGAGCAGAATGAACGAGACGGAGGCACAGCAGTCAATAGTTTTATGGAGCGTTCAGTTCATAGCTGTTGTAATTCCTAGTCGTTGTACTGCCATAATGTGGCAGTACACTGACACACTGACTCCTTTCATAATTGCAGGCCATTGGCAGAAAGGAAATCTCCATCTTGGAGGAACTATAGCCACAGCATCTGGCATTTGATCGCTACATACAGGTGTACTGCCACTACCTCTTATTATTATTATTCTAACCCCCAATCCTGAATTACAATGTTTAACCAACTACCTTTTTGTTCACTTGGATTCTAAGTGCTGCTTCTTTCAGCTCTTCCAGACACCACTGCTGCATGCTCAAAGAACAAATCGTCCGCTCCCACATCTAATATCCAGGGGTGATGAAGGCAGAAGCATCGTAAGGATGCTGTTCATGTGTGCTGAAAACAACCGGCAGATGTCTTGACTATATTTTCAGTCTTCTGCTTTTCATGCCGCAGCCCCAGATGTTTCAAGATACAGTAATCACCTTTGTCCTTTGTCCTTGTCTCCACAGCAAATCAACTTCGCCTTGTCCTTCGCATCGTGAGAAACAGCGCCCTCTAGCCGAGCGGAACAGTATGGCAAAAATAACAGCATTTCGGGTCGAAACCATTCATTTGACAACGAGGGGACGTCGTCGCATATTAACGAAATGATAGTGAACATAAACGTGAATATACAGGCGAGTGAATACAATCGTAAACTTGCAAATAAACATAACATCACATGTCCCATTACAGAGCTTTTTGTGATATTTCTGTAAATTGCTTATGTTCGCAGTGCTTTAGCGCAGTGGTGTGACCCAATAGTATTGAAGGCATAACGCAGCGAGCGTTTGTTTTCCACGGGAGGAAGAAGCGTTTCCCCCTCACTAAAAAGGTCGTGCCATTTATTCTCTGTCTGCCAGCAGGCTCCTCAGCGCGCCATGGCTCTGTGCGGCGGTGTCGGAGCCATGGCCTTGCCCAGCGAGCTCATCGTTCACGTCTTCTCCTTTCTGTCCGACCGGGACAAGCTCCGGGCCTCGACCGTCTGCTCGCGGTGGAGGGAGTGCCTCTTCTACCCGGCGCTGTGGACCGAGCTCAAACTGCGAATAGGGGGCGATTCTAAAGGCGGCGGCGGCGGCTGCTGCAGCGCAGACGAGAGGCCGAAGCTGGAGTTCCTAATGCGGAAGTTCGGCTCCTTCGTGCGGGAGCTAAAGCTGGAGCTCGCCCCGGTGGAAGGCGGCGAGCCGTCGTCCGGCAGGACGGGCCTGCCCCCGGCCACCGATAATGACCGGCAGCTCTCCGACAGATGGAAAGACGCCATGGCCACTTATCTGGACCAGGTGCTGTGCGTGTTCACCAGCATCCGGAACAACCGGTAAGCGTGACGTGAAAGTCGCTCTAAAGTGGTTTATCCGCACATAAAAAGAGCTTCGCGTCATTCGTCGCATGAGCTAGCTTGGAGCTAGCCAGCTTAAGTTAGCTAAAAACAAATCCTGCCATGAGGAGTTACGTAAGAGGGCCGTGCAGCGGATTGAGAGCTTATCAATGTTGTCGCCGTATTTTATTGTATTTTAAATAATTATTTTAATATATAACTGTGTGCTTTTATGGTCAAACTGTCGTGTGTTTATCGTTTGTGTTCCACTGCGGCCCTGGTGGGTGCTGGAGAAGGCCTTTGTGTCTCCAACTAGCTGATATCAGCACAGACGTGCTAAAGGAATACATTCATGCCTTTTAGCATTCAGTATTTCATGACTTCTGCTTTATGAGTTGTTATTTTCCATTGTAAATCCTGCTGTTAAACGAAGCATATGTGGCTTTTTGTTCTGTGTTTACTCTTGGAAAGGGACAAACCTTTGACATTTAGGTAACATTATCAATACAGAATGTGGAAATGTATTATCAATACAGAATGTGGAAATGTATTTCAGTGTTTTATGTCGGGGAACAAAAAAATGAAGTACAACCCCAATTTGGAGAAATAAAGCCTAAATAAATTGTGATTGTTTTCTGAACAGTGCAGAGACATTATGTCTGAAGTTGTAGCTTCAGTGACTTTGGTAAATATGTGCTTATTCTGAATATTCTGAATAAGCAGATATCTCTGCTGTCCATTAACCGGTGCCATTCTTCTCGTACCTGCTTAACACAATGAGAAGACTTTGTATTCACCGTTCCTTCATTAGTGGTTTTGCAGTGAACCGAGACGGCTGGTTCCAGAACCCGAGCTGCGTGTTGAGGCGAGCCCGACTATGTCTCTGTTTCGGGTTCGAGCCCGACCAAGCCCCTTCCCCAGGCCTGGCTCCGGAACAGGACCAAGGTACCTGCCGGGGCAGGTGCACTCATGGGTCTGTGTGCTTGTCATAGGGAGTCTTTTCAACCTCTCTCTGTCTGACCCCTTGACCTTGTTCCTCTTGAGCCGTGAGCGATCCTTCCAGACAGCGCAACTCCTCCAAAATCCATCGTGAGGTGGCCGTTGACGGAGGGGAACCATTCAATGTCCGCAACAATGGAACTAATGTCGTTGTCCTTTTCTCTCGTTGCTTAGGAACCTGCAGAAGCTGAGTGTGTACGGAGACACGTGTATTCTCCAGCAGGAAGGCTTATTGGATAGTTCCAACCTGCACCAAATTCACCACGGAGACAAGAAGATCAATGAGTGAGACTGGACATTTTCTCTGTGAGACTCTTTTTGATGATGATCCAGGTCACGTTTGAAGTCGGTCTCTTCTCGCCGCCCTTCTTCCTACTGCAGGATCCAGCAGTTGTTCATGGAGTTCTTGTCTAACAGCAGGCGGCTGAGATGGTTGTCTTGTAGCTTCATGGTGGGTCTGGTGACTCCCTGCTCCTTAGCCTGCCTGTCGAACCCTTCGGCCGAGACCCTGCAGCACCTCAGTCTGCTGGACCACCAGCTGGGTACGAGTGGGTTGTGAATCTGAGAAAAAGAATGTATGGAATGTTGTTTTTGTCTATTTAAATTCACGACGCCTCTCCCGAACCATGGCCAGGTCCCCTCATCTCACCCTCAGAGCTCGACCGGCTGTCTAAGCTTCATTCTCTGGCTCTGGATTTCTCTGATTTGACATCTGACCTTTGTGGGCTGCTGGCATCTCCGCACCGAACTCCCCTCCATCGCCTCTCCCTCCTGCTCAACGGGGCCGCCTTGGAGTTTAAGCCATTAGAAGGGACCGCCACGGAGGATGATTGGAAGGCACTGGTGAGGCGGAACCCATCTTTGTTCTCGGATCGCATATTTTTTCCGATGTGTTAATGACACGACGGCTACATGGCTATTATTTTGGTGTAGAAATTGCGGCAGGTCTTTACGGGTGAATCAGCCGAGTTCCCCTCCTCCTCCCAGGTTCGCGTGAGCGCCAACCTCCGAGTGTATATTATGGCCCTGGAAGTGGACAGCTCCGAGTTACTCAGGGTCCTAAAGCCGAGCCTTCCTCTGGAGCGACTCCACCTCGACAGTTACGGTACCCTGGTGTCCGATGCTACGTTGGAGCTCATCTCTCAGCAATACGACAAAACGCTTACTCACTTCCTGCTCCTGAGGGATGACCCCAACTTCCCCGACCTCAGCATCAATCGGAACGAGGACCCGTTGGTCCTCTTGGCGTGGAGGTGTACTCGGCTTGCTGTACTGGTGATGCATGGTGAGCATATACTTACATTTAGGAAGTAGTGCATGTTGATTCTGGGCTGTTCTGTCGTATGTAGAGTATAAATTGTGCTCGGAGGGGGGGGGTGACTCACTAGCCCGATTTACCGTGATGTTCGTGTGTGTGTGTGTCTCTGTAGGCTACACTGTGTGGTCCCATAACCTGGTGGCCATTTCTCGCCTGCGAGGCTCAAGTCTTCGTGTCCTGACCGTCTCTGAAGAGAGCATCGACTTCGACCCAGACCAGTCGGTGTGTATGGAGGGCGACCCGGTCCATAACCTGGTCAAGGAGGTTTCTCTGGGCCTTGGCCGCGTCTGGCACCCTTGCCTCGATTCCGGTCTGGTTTTGTGTGAGCCCACCCAGCACTTCCAGCAGGAGCTGCACACCTTCAGCATGGGCATGTAGGCAGGGATCCGGGGAACGATCCGGGGAACTCGCAGCTGAAACTGTGTCACGACCAGGCCAGACCCCCCCCCCCGCCGACTCGGCTCAGACCAGGCCAAAAGTAGAAGCGCGTGAGCCGTATAAACTGGATCCAAACGCAATTGCTTTTATGTCACTTTTATTATTTGCCTTTCTTTCACAGGAATTTTTAAAAACACAATGACATTCTACACTTTGGCAGATGATTTGCTTTTTGGTTATCTAGCTAACAATTGAACAGCATTTTTGACATTTTACAAACAATTTCCAATAGAAAAATAGGACTGCCCCCTAAAAACTGGTATTCCAGCAAACCCCCGATATTCCATCAGTTTTAAGGTATTGCATTCGCTTATATCTGACCTCCTGAGTCATGGCTGTTTTTAACTTGTCTCTGCTGCTTCCAATGCCCCCTGGTCTGGAATGGTCTGGCCCGGTCTGGTCTGGAATGGTCTGGCCCGGTCTGGTCTGGTCTTGATCGAGTATTCAAAGTTCCTCCACTGTATTAGCCTCTGTATGACTTTGATTTATTTTGTCTTTTCCTTTTTACAAATGACCACTTTTGATCTCCACCTGCTCTTTGTATAACCTCGTTTGTAACCTTTCCTGTAGTTTCCTTGCCTGTATGGACTTTGTGTATATTTAAATACAGGCATGTTATTATCCTGCCCACTTCTAGAACAGGAAAGGCAGAGTGACAGACTGAGTGTTCCAACAAAAAGCCACTAGCTTTAGTTGTTTTTGTTTTTTGTTTTATTTTTATTTTTTCTGATTGGTTGGTTTGACTTTTTTTTTTTTTTTTTTTTTTTTGATTCTGCTTCATCTGAAGTTGGAATAGTCCAAAGTGATCGGTCACTTTCTTGGTAACACAACCTTAACTTCTTCGACTGTTGACGTGTTCGAGAGCCTTGCCGGCGGGGTGGGACGTGTTCTAGGACGTGTTCTAGGACGTGTTCTAGGACGTGTTCTAGGACGTGTTCTAGGACGTGTTCTAGGACGTGTTCTAGGACGTGTTCTAGGACGTGTTCTAGGACAGACAGTGGCAGGTGTTCATTTCCTTTCATGTCGATTTCAACCACAATCGTCTTGAGTGTGTTTATGAGCATTGTGAAATGAGTGAGATTCTCAAAGCCAGGTTGTTTTATTAAGGAACTCGAGCACCTTACTGATAGTGTTATGCATTATAATAACGCATCACTCCCTGCTCAACTCTCGGCTCTCCAAGAAATCTTACTGGTCGGTTTCCATTGGGAGCCTCGTCTTCCGACCCGTGTCGGGGCCTTACTTCCAGTTTCCACCTGTCACGGTACAACGCACCCTCTGTTGTATTCAGGGAGAGTATAGCTGCCTTTACTCCTGTTCAGAACTCAAGGCTGTCTATTTCCAGAGCCCCTTGTTTGAAAATGTCAAGTCATTAGAGAACAGCGGAGTGAACTGTTGTACCGCAGGCTCTGAGAAGTCTTGCATTTCTCTAAGGAGAAACCGGGTTTTCTCTCTATGATGGCATTCATGAGTCCGAGTCTCAGCACGGCGAGGCGATGCTAAAACGAGTAAAGTGGAGGCACAGCAGCAGTTTTATTGATCGGGACCCTTTTTGTTTTCTCGGTGGTGATTTTCTTGAGTTGCAGTCGAGCGTTTCCGATAAAGACGATGGTCGTAACGAATGTAACGCGATTTACACTCCGCCGTTCTCGTGGCCCGGCGGGTTTTAGTTTTCTATTGACGGTTTATTGTACAGCTATACTTGCCACAGAGATTTGGCTGGCGCTCGTCTTGCTGCAGCAGCCCCGGCTGCTGGTGGAAGGAGTTCGGACATTGTAGGCTCCATGTTGGCCGCGGTGGCACCTACAGCACAAGGTTACGGGGCGTGTGGCGTGTTTCTATCTTTTGTCGGTCTCAGGTAGACTTTTAGCATCGCTACGACCAGGACGGTGGAGGAGATGATGCCGAGTTGGGTGTGTGAAACAATCAGTGTGAAATGTTTCCTTTTCTTTTTCTTACTGATTTCTCTTGAGTCACAGTTGCCTTGGAAACAGACCCTCGTTTTATGAAGAAAGGTTGTTATTAATGATGATCATCTTGCTATTAACCCTTGCTACAACTTTGTTGGGGGTTGTCAACAAACCTAATCATACATTTGTTTCCAAAGATTATGGTTGAAGAGGACTGACTGGTGGCAGGAGTGAGCTGCTCATTGCACACGTTCGATGTCCCCAGTAGATGTTTTCGGGGACGGGGAGCGCCTGAGGAGGGAAAGAGAACCGGCGCTGTCCATAGGCAATTGGCTGGGCCCAGTTCATGTCTGACTTGAATGTAATCCATGTTCTGGGGGGTGAAATGACTTGTGTGTGGCGCAGTCGATGGAGTCTGACTACAAACGGGCCTTCCATGGCGTCATCTGAGGGAATGTGTCGTGTGTGTGTGTGTGTGTGTGAACTTATTTTATTCTGGCGCTGTAATGATACAACCCTGCTGTGTTCAGAGCGAAATCTTCCCTAAACGCAGTTAGCCAGCTAGCTGGTACCGTTGTGCACGCCATGGCACTTTAGAGGTTGGAACAAGGGCATCGCAGGCTGTGAAGGTCCGTATCGACTCCTGTTGTTTACAAGGTTGGCCAGCAATTATTTATTTTTTTAATGGACTGATATGGAACCGGTGTTACAATGTGCCAGTGCTTTGCTGGGTTCCTAATGAGCTGGTCCTCTCGTTGGGCCTGTGGTCACCAAATGTTGAGCTCTGTTCAGGTATCTTGTTGGTTGAGGTGATCTCTGTAGCGCTCTGTGGTCGACATCTCAGGATAAATGCAGTGTGGCGATACCAGCAGCTGGACACGCTTAGAACGGACACCGACACCGACCGAACGCGTTCAGACCAAGAGCTAAGCTTTGCTTCTGTAAGTGAGAGATTTAAAACGGATAAGCGTCGCTCCATAATGGGGGGAAATCACAGGATCATTTCAAACGGGGTCGTCCGAGCTGAGCTAACAGCCGATTTCAGGTTCATTTCACAGACGCCACCCTCGCCTGTTGATGTGATTCCTGTTTGATTTCCTCGTTTCTCAAGTCCCCGAATGTATTGGATTCTGATACGTCGATCAAATTCTTGATAACATGTGAATCTTTTATTGGTATGAAGGCAGAAAGGCATCCGGAAGCAAACTCTGTTTTCTTTGTGATTGTTTTCCCTTCCTAAACGACAAACATTTGGTCTGGATGGTTTGTGTTGTTCTTAACTTGAGACAAGAGGTGAGGCAAAGTTCTTCCAGCGAGGCTGAGCTCATTTCTGCTCTGATGGAGGTTGAAAAGGCCCAGTGTAGCGTCGCGTTTTAAAACCTGTCATCAGCGGCTCCCTTTTGAAACTGAGCGTTCTTGTGCCTGAAAGCTTCTGGAGCAGAAGTGCTTTTACAACCTCTGCTGTCCTGAGTTTTTAGTCATTGCTTTGATTAAGCTGCGTTAGGAATTACAGAAGTATAACGTTGTTAGCAGCACAGCCTTGTTGTCTGTTCTGCATGTGTGTGTTATTTAAGTGAAAAGTGTTCGTGTGCAGCAGGAAACCGTAATAGTTCATACTCAGGGTACAGTCGGGGGAACGTTACTACAGCTCAGGCCTCTGGCGCCCTCGTATGAGAAATGGGAATCACTGGATCTGCTCTCCTCCCTTGTTGTGTTTGAAGCTGCCAAAGAGCGCAGTGAAGCGACCTAAACGCCGGCGTGCCCGTGTATCCGCACGCCGGCGGTATTCTCCTGTGCTCTACGCCTCCCTTTAGTGCTTTCCGTTCTGACATTCCTCGTTTTCCTTGCTCCGAGCTGTATCACGCCACCCTTGGTGTATTCCAGTGAACTCGTGGTGGCGAATATTCTGTGTGTGTGTGCGTGCGTGCGTGCCCCAAGTCGTTGCTTGATTTTCTGGACATGGGGAAATGTCTTCGCTGTTGCTCTACGGGCAGCGTGAAAAGAGACTGGCCAGTGTTGATTTTGAACTGTACAGAAAACGTTACGTGGAAGGTATTCCCAACAAGGGCGAGTAGCATTGGTGCACAAGAGTGGCAAAACTGTTATCTGTGAATGGCATTCAGGGTCCGCGCTGCACGTAGACGAGAGCAAGGTCATTCCAGCCCAGTGTGCTTCTGTAACGGAACATGGCAACGATTCTTCCTCACCCCCCCCCCCTCTCCGCCCTTTCCTGGTTGCCTGTTTCACTGTGAGTGGATAAAAGACTTGAAGGTTTGCTCCAGGATATATCAGGGATGTGACGCTTCCAGAAGCTGCCCGGGTGTCTGGTTTGCACCCCCGCGGCGCAGGACGGGTCTGATGAGAGCCGTACATTGATTCGCTACCAGAGATCTGCTGGGAACAGAACATTCCACGTTTCGTCCACATGACCACCAAACGTGGCTGAAGATGGAAAGAGTAAATGAATAAATCCTTGTTTTCTTGCGTTGAATGGCTTGTCTGTTTTTTAGAAGAGTCTGAATTGCAGCTAGCGTTGACCAGCTGGTGTGAGCAGAGCTCAGGCGCGTTGACATTTGGATCTACCCGTGTGAAGTGTGGCCCCCTATTATGTTGCTTTCACTCAATGGTTTAGCACCCTATGGGGTCTCTGTGTGACTCTATGTAAGCACAGACTGACTGACGCACCATACAGACCCAAGTTACACTTCTCCCCATCTCATTGCGATTACTATTAGCAAACTGTGAGTGTGTTATTTAGTACCAAAGCAGCGGGCTGACGCTCATCGGATGTGGTCGGATTCACTCCCACGTTAACACGTGTTGTGTTTGTTTTGAAGAGTAAAGCCAGCGGTGTGATTGTTCTGGGCCAAAAACATTCCCTAAACGACGACGCGTTTAAAGAAGCGAGACCATCAAACACGCCAGGCTTCCTCTTCACGGTGTGATATTTCAAATGCTTCCTGTTTGCATTTGTTTTGTTTTGTTTTTTTCCTAAAATGCTGAGAACACAACCAGGACATCCAAGACCTCTGAGCGGGTTCATGCAGGGCAGGATGTGATGAATATCCCGATCTTTTACTTGGGGAGAAACACTGGATGTGCATTGCACTGGTCTGAAATCAGTCCTGTATGACAGACCTAGGTGGGGGTGTGTCTGAGCAGCAACCTGGCCAGTCTCAGGTCGTCCCTGAGCGGTCTGGGTGAATCAAAGAACTGCTGAAGGTTTGCGCTCGGTGTCGGCCGAGTGTCTTGGTTCGGATCTCTGCTGCTGTGACTGACTCTGATGTTTCCGGCTGCTAAACAAAGTTGTTCTTGTCGAGTCTAGAGAGCCAAAGCTCCTCATTGGCCGGGCAGGCCGGCCTGCTTCCCAGTCCAGCCTCACAACTATGCAAGAGGAATGCATATAATCACCGCTCTTGTTTTTAGATTTTGTTATTTCTTGCTCTCATTGTTACGCAGTAAAAAAAAAAAAAAACATCAAACTATTTAGAACTTGCAAAGACAATACTTGGCCTTTATGATGATTTATGAAATCTCATCATTTTAGTTTTAAGATCTTCTGATTCTGGTCAGCCAGCCCAGCAACGAAGGCGGCGGGCTCGCTCTTGGTCTCTGTGAGACTTGCTAGACGGCCCCTAGTTTTATCGTGGTACGAATGTTGTGCATTTGTTTAAAATCAGGACAGTTTGCAATAACAGCAGTCTGACTAGTGGCCACAAAGGGGCACGAGCAGTGCTGACGGCGCCCGGCTACATCCATAGAAAACCATAGAGGAAGATACCTTAACTATATAATAAATAGATGTGTAAACTCACGCAGTGCATATTTGTATAGGTATTAACAAATCATTACCATGATATACTCTTATGCAACACGTTGGGGTTCAATTTGTGAACATGGAGTATATTGAGAAATCACACACACTTTGTAAAACAAAAACAGAAGTTAGGTTGTTGTGCGTGTTTTTGTTTTGCTTTTTTTTTTTTTGAGTGGGGGGCTCGTGTTTTTTGAAAATGGTTTTACCATCATAAATGTACAATATTCAGAGCGTTCCTGTGTGACTGTTTAAAGTGGGTTTTACATTGTCCTTGTAAGCGGGGAACCAGACATAACCCAAAAACGGAACAGCACACATTAAACACGCTTCATTTGTTTCCTAAAAATCCCATGTGTGTGTGTGTGCAGGTTTACAACCGTATGAGCAGACATTTTGATTTCAATTCGATCAGGCCACGCAGGAACGGCTACATGAGTTTTCACGTGCGCAAGTATTTGCAAGCTGGTTTATCCACAGCATCGCTTAAAGCTTGCTTTTAAACGTTGACCCCCAAACATCTCACGTAACTGTACGTACAGTAGAACTTTTCATGAGAGGACTTAAGTCTATCATACCGCTCCTGAAAAAATCTCAGGCTGTTACAAAAAAAGAAAGAAACAACTTGATGTGAACCTTTTCCAGCTGTTTCTCGGTTTCATCTGAAGGCAAATAATCATCTCCGGCTGAGAGGATGGATTTTATCACGGTTCTGTTCTAGAGAAAGGGGAGGATTTGTGATGAAACCTCTGTGTAGAACAACCTAACTGACTGTTGAGGAACATTTGAGGTCAATCTGACGACTGTTGATTTGAATTATTGTTGAATGAATGCTCCTTTTCTTTTAGTCAAATAAAAGCATTAAAAAGTCACTTGCTGTAATTTTCTTGTGGTTTTCCTTTCCTTGAACTGATTAGAATTTTCAGGCCGATCATCAAACTTTAAAAAGTCCTGACCTGCCGATCCCGATTTTTTAAATAACTGACAGAAACACCTTTAATGTTCCAAACTTATTTTGTTGAACAGAAACAAAACTTGTGCAGCAGGTTACCCTGCAGACCCGCTTAAGCCTCTCGCCAAAAATAAAGTGCACAGCAGTATTTTGCTTTTACTAGCAAAAGGGATTGACAAGGTTTGATGTCGTTAATAAAATAACTATCTGGAGTTCTGGACAAACAAAACAACCCGAACCACCAGTAAGGTGTTCTGAGTTTCAGCTCTTCTTTCTCGTAGTGCAAAAAGAAAACAAAATGCCCAAATGCAGCAGCTTCGTGACGATTTCAATGTGACATTGTCAATCTAAAAATAACTTGCAACAGTTTACAGGACAAAAAGCTCCTAAAAGTCAAACATTCTACAAAAAAAATAGTTCAGCATGTTTAACATGTTTGATTGATCGGTGCATCCCGACCTTACCGTAACAACCAGACTCCGATATTACATATCTCTTCACTCATCCTTGACCTCTGCCTGACCTCTTGCATCTGCACACATCCTGTTCTGTTCTGTTAACAGACTTTCCTCTTCACAGGTTGCGGTTTGTTACTTTCCACTGTATGTCTGTCTGTCTGCACTCATGTCTTATTGGGTTATTTATATAGATAAGCACATTTCTAAGAGCGATAGAAACACCAGCTGCAGGAAACCTGAATAAAGCAAACAAGCTCAATGATTAATTCTTACAATTGCATAAAAATATAATAAATCATTGATCACTTCCCACACTAGTGGAGCAGAATGCAGCAGCTGAACTTTTATATTTACTTAATTTATGTAAAAACTTACGTCAGGTCTGTAATGAATTCCTGGCTTTATAAGTATATAAAGTTCACTTACCGGTAAATTAAAGGCGCCATTATTTATTTGTTTATTTAGCTGTTTCTCGTTCTGCAGCGCGTCTGAATGTAAATAAAGGAATCTGAATCGTCTTTTGGAATAAACTAGTCAGCAGGTGGCGCAATGGGGCCGCGATGCAGCAGTTCGGCTACTGATACACCCGAAGAAGAAAAACAAACGCAGAAAGGGGACGAAGAAGAAGAAGAGACGCACACGAGTCGCGCTCGGGAGAAGCGAAATGGCGGTGGTCGTGCGGAACTTGCAAGATCAGCTGGAAAAGGCGAAGGAAGGCCTGAAAAATGTGGACGAAAACATTCGAAAATTGACTGGGCGTGATCCCAATGAATCCAGGTAAACCCGGAATGGTCTTTGCGTTCCTGGCGGTGTGTAAAAAAATAAAGTTAATCTCGAGCATGCTAGCTATGCTAGGCCCCGCAGCGCCAGCACGGATTAAACATGACCGAGTCTCTTTGCTTTTAACTAAACAACAACGACAACACGCAGCTCCCTTAAATAAACCGCGAGGAGTGATTTCTGTTCCGTTACTGACGCCGTTTCTTCTGTTCGCAGACCCGGTCAGATCCGTCGGCTGAGCGGCCCCATGGCAGGCCCCGGTGGGGGTGGGGGTGGAGGTAGAGGCCGAGGAATGAACCTGCTCAGGTGACGTCTGGTCTCCGCCCGTCGCGGCCGTTTGAGCAGAAATGAGTAGAATACATCAACGTAACGAGAGTTGATATTTATGAAAGTGTCTCGTTCCTCAGGCGGAGTCTCTTCGACATGGGAGGCGGCGGCCCCCCTGCCAAGCAGCGGGACATTGAAGGAGCTCTGCTGAGGTGAATACGTTTTATCTGTTATTGACACGTGTTGGTGATTCAAGGTTTAATCTCAGAGATCCCACAGCCTGCGTTTTGCTCCTCGCACATTTACGCCATTACTTTCCTACCAGGCATCAACGTGGGGCCTTTGTCGTGGGATGAACTGGCAAAAGTGATAGAAAGTTGATGATGAAATTTGTAAGGCTGGAATATTTGCCTTTCACTAGTGTAAATCTAAGAGCTTTTAAATCGGGTTTAATTATTTTAGACAGGTTTTATTGCATGTACTGTTGTGGTCACACCCGAGGCAATCACAGAGTCACTCTGATTCTTTGCCTCTCAGATTCTGGCCTTCAGTTTCCGCTGTTACAGCCGAGTGTGTCCTTGTGTTTCCTGTTTGTGTGCAGGCTGGCAGGGGACCAGAGGGCCAGGAGAGACACGCTTCACGACAGCGACGCTGAGGACGATGACGATGTCAAAAAGGTGACGTCTCCTTTAGAGGCGTGTCGGTTACGTCGTTCCGACGTGACTTTGTTTTCCAGAGAGCGTTGACTTCCTGTGTTTTTGCACTGATTTCCGTGTGCTCTTCGTCCCTCAGCCGGCGTTGCAGTCGTCTGTGGTAGCTACCTCCAAAGAGAGAACGCGCCGAGACTTGATTCAAGATCAGACTATGGATGAGAAGGGCAAACAGAGGTGGATCGACACGCTGCTGATTCTGGTTATCTGCCTGACCCCAGAAATATGCAACGTTATTCATCTCTAATTTGTGTTTTCTTGGGTCAGGAATCGCCGTATGTTCGGCCTGTTAATGGGGACCCTGCAGAAGTTCAAGCAGGAGTCAAATGTCTCTACAGAGAAGGTGGGGAGGCGGGTTCTACATGCCGGCTGGTGTCTTTGAGTAGCATGTGAATCGTTGCTTATTCCCATTCCTGTCCTTCTTCTGCTTCTACCCACCCCCCCACCCCCCCACAGCAAAAGCGACGTGTGGAGATTGAGCACAAACTTGAGATTCAGGCTGAGGCTGAGAAGAAGAAGGTGGAGACTGAAAAGAGGGAGCTGTTTGAAGAGCGGAGAGCCAAACAGACCGAGCTCAGGCTGCTGGAGCAGAAAATGGAATTAGCTCAGCTGGTAAGAAATCAGACGTCTGAACAGCGACGGGCGCGGAAAACTGGGAAGGAGAGGGTTGGACACGTAAACCCATAAGGCTCTTAATTTAATTTGGGTCAGCTAACACTTCGGATGGTCCTTCAAAAGCGATGTTTTCGGAGGGAGTGTTTCCTATGCTTCAGGCCCGTCAATCACAGAGCGCTAAGTTAGCACGTCAAAAATAGCATCACGGAATGGGTTGATCATCGGCGTCAGTCCCGCTACGGGAGCACCAGACTCCAGCTCCGTCACCATCATCATCATCGTCGTCATTTTGAGTAACCCAAACATTATTATCAAACACGCGAGTCTAAGCGGCTTTTGCTTCTCTGCCGTTTTTCTTCACTTGAATTGTAATGGACTGTAATTACCCACAAAAACTGCAGTACTTTCACCCAAAAGGGGTGAAGATCCTCGATGCAGTACGGGGGGAGGGCTGATATTATCTTCATGATGACATTTCACCCACTACCCATCGTAACTCTGCTTTGAGGGGCCAATGGGGTCGGTTCTTGGTATAATTTGGTTTTAATTTGACTTCTTTCCCCCGCCCACAGCAAGAGGAGTGGACCGACCACAACAACCGTCTGGTGAAATACATTCGTACTAAAACCAAGCCTCATATCTTCTACCGGCCCGGGAAGATGTGCTCCGCCACCCAGAAACTCCTCAATGACTCCACCCAGAAACTACACGGTCAGTGGGCTTCGTTGCTTCTTAATACCGTGTGTGTGTGTGTGTGTGTGTGTGTTCGCTCGCTGTGACTGATCTCGTTCTGCTCTCTGGACAGTTGTGTTTCAGGAGAGGTGCGAGGCGTTCACCGAACACCTAAACAAGATGGAGACGCGTCCCCGGCGACAGCCGAACCGCGATCAGGACCCCAACAAAGCAGCAAGAGGAGCGGACCACCAGGCGGAGGGTAAGCCCGCAGGTCAGGTAGTCAAGGTGACAGGTATCCAGGGGGTAGCGGAGATGGAGGAGGGGGAGGAGGAGGAGGAGGAAGAGGAGAGGGAAAGCATGGGAGATAGAAAGGTGACGTTGAAGGAAGAGGGGGAGGAAGGAGAGAAGGAAGTGCTGAAGGAGGCAGAGGAAGAGGTGATGGAGCTTATCGAGGAGGCGGGGGAGGTGAAGGTAGAGGAGGAGGCGGCTAAAGGGGAAGAGGACAGCGCAGAGGAGGGAGAGAAGGAGGCCAGTCCAGAGTCAGGTGAGATGGAAGTGGAGGGCGTACAAGGGCAGGAGGATGTTAGTGAGAGAGAGGAAGGAGAAGCCGACGGTGAACAGGGGCCCACAGACCCCCACCTTGAGAAAACCCAGGATCCCAAGTCCATCGACCTCACCGTACCCCCCCAGGAAGAGCCAGCCACCAGTCAGCCGCCTCGGCCTAGCCTGGATGCTGGGGATCCAGCAGGTACGTTAGCTGGGCCTCAGGACTCGGAGGTCATCCTTGAGTCGGCCCCCGCAGGGCAGGAGTCGGTCGCCCCCGTCCCCGAGAGCGAGGACTCTGCTGTCCAGGAGAGTCCAGAGAGCCAAGCTGTGGAAAATAAACAAGCGGATGAAGGATCCCAGAAACCTCCAGACCCCCAGGTGGCCCCCATCATCATCCCTGCACCCCCCAAAGAGGAAGAGGGTGGTGAGAGGGGGAGGATGAAGGAAAAAGAGCCCAAGAAGCGTCACGGCAACAGCTCCTCTTCATCCTCTGGCTCCTCTTCCAGTGGAAGCTCGTCCTCCTCCTCCGGATCCAGCCGATCCTCTTCGTCATCGTCTTCGAGTTCCTCGTCTTCGTCCAGCGGCCGAGACGGCGGCAAGCGCAAAAGAAAGGCCCCGTCAGATAAGGGCAGGAAAAAAGAGGAGAAAAGTCACCCCAAGAGAGGGGGGGGTGGCGGAGGAGGGGAGGGCTCAAAGGGAGCGAGGAATAGGAGGAGCGAGGAAGAGCGGGGCCGGTCGTCTCGCGGCGATAGGGAGCATAAAGAGAGAGACAGGAAGGACAAGAGACGCTGATCTGGTTCGTCGTCCGCGGTAACGGGAAGTCAGACGGGAGCCGTTCAAGTCAGAAACGTGCGATGATAGTTTTTAAACTCTGTAAACGCCACAAAGGCCCGTTGGCCTTTCAGCGCGGGAGGATTTACACCCTTCATGTAGGAAAATACGAGATTCGTGTTTCTGCCCCCCCCCCCCCACCGTTGTTTTCTTGTCCTGCCAAAACGTCAGCTTGTTTTTTTGTTTTTTTTAATTGTCTGGATGAGCCGCGTCGTCGGGACGTCACTGAACCGTAGCCGCTTTAGATCAGATGATTGAGCCGTGGCCTCCGTGGTGATTGGTTCCTGGTTGCCGTGACGGTTAAAATACACGCGTTGTTTCAAGCTTGTGGTGTGTTGATGCTAAAGTCAGGCCCTCGTATTCTGGCTGCATGTGTCTGATGATCTGCTCAGACTCTGCTTCTGAATCCCTTTTTGTAACGACTAATTGCTTCAAATTAAAGACGAGAAATTTGCCAAATGTTTTGTTGAGCCTGACAGTTATTTTAATTCTTTAGTAATCAAGGTGATTATTTACTGTACTCTCGGCTTGTCCCCTGAGGGGTTGCCACAGCAACGCACCGTTCTCCCCTTCGCCCTGTCCTTTGCACCATCCTCCCTCACCGAGGAGCCCACTGTGGTAACAACGGTGGGATTTAGATTTTTTATGATCAACACAATATTCTGGCAGAGCCTTTAAACAAGTCACCAGTTTATTGAAAAGCATTGAAAACAGTTCGGCTCGCAAATAAAAGCACCGATCACACAACTTCTTAAACGGTTCTTTAGCATCTATTCAGCACACATTAGCTGGATTGTTCATCTTCACGAACGTTAATCCTTCGCTTGTCCAACGGATTCTTGTCCCTCCCGTCGCCTGAATGCAGAGGAACTGCAACACGTTTCTTCCTGAACTGGTGACTGGGGCTGGTCCGCGAGGTCATTCTGCTCAAAGTACCTGCAGCGCAAGTTACATGCAAGTTACAATCGCCATGGTAACATGTTGGTTTCATCCCTGTTTCTACATACACATACACACGACACTCAGCAGTGGCTACCTGGCAACGAGACAGATGACCAGGTTCAGAGCAGGCAGCTTCTCATCCTCCTGACTCTCCTGTGGGATGAGAACGGAGCGTAATTTACCTTTAAGCAAATGTATCTAAAGTATCAAATATTCACAAATGGCAGAAAAAAGGGGAATCAACTGGACTTGTTCAAGTTTGATTGAAGACATTTCGCTTCTCATCCAAGAGGCTCAGAGATTTGAGGTTTGAGAGACGAGTTAAACCCTAACCCGATCGTTACTTCACCCTTCCAGTAAACCCAATAGACAATGGACATCTGCCTATGAGCCGTGGGGTCCCCCATGATGATGCGCTGGTGCTACGAAGCGCCCCCTACCAGCGTGCCGCGGAGCCGAGCGCATCTCCTGGCCAGCTGCCTGATGGAGGAGTGGGCCTCAGGCAGCAGGGGCTTCTCCAGACAGGCCAGCAAAGAATACAACCAGCAACCCTATGACGAGCAAACGCACTAATATTTCACAATTCAGTACAAAGAAAATGAAATGGCCTTCCTTTTTTTTTAAACAGGGTGACGTCCTGTTTGCATCATTTTGTTTTTTGCCACGCCCAGAAGAATAAAACGAAAAATGTGGAGCTGCTGAATGAACTAAACTCACCAGCTGAGAAAAGAACTCGTGTTCCTCAAACCAGCCGATGAGAATCTCCAACACCGTGAGCACCGTGGACTGCAGAGAGACAGAAAGCAGCTCAGAGGAGTGGACTGGTTTAGAGCTGCTTACCAGGGTCTGAAGACGAAGGTACTTTACCTGGTTAAATCTGCTTACGATGCTGAGGAAGGGCGGAAACCCCACCTGAGTGCAGAGGAAGCAGCAATCGCTATTCAGGAGAGTTTTTACCTTTGAAATGTAAACTTCTAGAACTTTGCGGACTAAACTCTGATATGTTTTTGAAATATTTAAAAAACAAATACAATCACTGCTCAGCGTAGCGCACCCTTCTGTAATCCAGCGTCGGCTCAGCTTCAGCGTCCGACCGGCAGGATGACGCTCCCGGATAAACCATCTCTCCTAAACAAAATCTCTTCCAGCCCTCGTCATCGGTGATCTTTGGCTAGCAGACGCACACGCACACACGCTTTTATTTTGAACAAAAACTAAATCATATATATAATTCACGCAGACACAGGGAGAATATATGAGCTCTATACAGATAGAAGATTCGAACCCGGTCCCTTCCCGCTGTGAAGCGACAGCGCTGAGCTAGCTGCGTTAGCCGCACACCTTGTAATTACTATGAAACGATTATTACACTACTGTTCACATTCAAATGCCGTGCCCCAAATCCTCCCTAAATCCACTGTTACAACCCACCATCAGCACATTGTCATCCAGAGTCTGACTACTCCAGCGTTTTCTGTTCTTGGCGATGCTCTGAAAGCAAAAGGCAGAATTTACTGGTTGGTTGTGAAAACATCGTTCAGGAACTCTGCACAAGAGAAAACAGGAAAACTCTCGATTAAATCTTATTGGATAAAGATTTTATGAAATAAAGTAAATGGGGATTATTATTATTGTACCTGTCTGACATCTGAGAAGTTACTGACTTGCTGCTGCTGCCAGCTGACACCGGGGCAGAATCCCTCTGGAGCAGCATGGCAGCCGGCCACCTGAGACACAGGAGAGACACACACAACTAGATACATTCTCCCAACCCCCCCATGAAAGAAAATCTCAGAAATGTCTCGACGTTTAACGTACATCGTGAGCACCTTCAGAGACTAACGCCGGAGAGTATCGTAAAATATACCGAATAAGGTGAGGCTTTATGATAAATAAGCACTTTTATTTACTCACAGAGGCGATGGCTGTTTGTTTTTTCTGGAGTTTCTTGGGATCGATCTGAGCGACCACCACATCCGGACATTGCGACGCCTCCAACCTGATGGAGAGGAAACACACGACTCGGCTAATGCGCTGCGACACAAACCATGATCCCTCGTCACGTTACTGACGGTGTTAGCATCACAATGGCAGCTGGTTAATGGGAACGTACTGGACCTGACGGAGGTATTCCCGAGGGTTTCTCGGCGGTCCATTCAAGTCCAGCTCCTCTGCGGTGTCTTGGAAGTCGACGGGCAGCAGCCTCGGCATTAATTCCTCCACGTCCGACTTCATTGTAATCTAACTTCTATTTGAAACACTCGAGGGCGGTAAATACAAACGAGTCACAAACTTATCGCGTACAAATCTGGCCCCACCGACCAAAACAATTCGTTTTTCTCCTGTGGTGAAACTAATCACAAACTAGGTCGCCATCTTGGATGTCGGCGCGAGCTGATGACGTTCCATTGTGCGCTGCCCGAGTTTTTGTTTTTTTAACTTTATTGACATAGCATGAGTAAAGACGAACTCACAGTACAGACCTCCACCCTTCGATATGACACAACACATTCGCATCTTCTGAGAATAAAATAGAAGTACAGTACTGTAAATCTAACAGTGAGGAATATATTTTACATTTTATCTTATTTAATTTAATTTATTTTATCGAATTTATTTTCATGTTCATGTTTTATTGTCTGTATTTGTTTGCTGTTTTTATCTTATGTAAAGCAACTTTGAGTGCCGAGAAAAGCGCTATATAAATAAAATGTATTATTATTATTATTATATAATATTACTAATACAATTATACTTGCAAAAGGAAGAAAGAATGAGAAGGAAAATAAATAAATACATACATAAACACAAACACAAGAATACAAAATAAAAATAATATACAGGTAAATTCAAACTAAATTACAAACAAGGGGTTTGGGAAAAATTAAGTTCTGACATTAATTGTTACATGGAGACTATTTATTTGTTTCAGAATTTTCTGTAACAGGGACATGCAGCTCATTCTTAAGAGCAGGGCATGATGGGTGTGAATTGTCATACCGAAATTTGTGTATAGTATTTTGTAATAATAATGAGATTATTTACACAAACAAATCAGTATTTTTGTTTTTGAGAATTAGTCCCAATAGAATATTTTGAGGGGACCAATAATCAATGACTCTGGATCTGGATGATATAAAATCATAGAGAGATTTCCATAACTTTTGGACAGTCTCAGTCTCTTTGCTCTGTTGTTTCCAGATTTGTATTACAAATATAGCAGTTATCTACTACAAATTTAAATCTACTTTTCATCAATTCTTTTGAAGGATAAATGTTTTTAAATGTTTTTAAAATGAACTTCTTTACATTTTGGGGAAATTGAGAATTTTAAGTAATTTGTTCGAATAGCTGTGCACTGCATGAGTTGCCATGGTAATGAATACGACTGGCAAGAGCCTTCAAATGAAGGACAAAGTCCACAAAATAACTACCGGTACGTACCCTTGCAGGCTAAAATATTTAGGCGGTTGCTACTCATGCTTGTTTCGAATTTTCATGTTAAAACGTTCCTTAAATGTTGACCTAAAATAAAAATGACTGCTGAATCCATTGCATTCGGCATTTTTAGGAGCTTTCGGATGTTAATGATTATCCCCACGCTCGCCTTATATCTTATCTCAGCTCACCCATTTCTGTTGAGTCTTCATGAGAGCAGCAGTTTACAGGCAATGTCCATTTGCCAACACAATAGCCCGGATATATTTCCCCACATTGTGGACATTTTCTTTTAATATACTCTTGTGAAAATGAAAAGAATGACTGTCTCACTGGTGTACAAAGGTCTGTGCGGTACAAGTATAGTTTTCATGATTTTACCGCACCTATATCTGGGATTATCTGACTACAAGATCTGTGGAGATTCAGAGTGTGAAGGTAAGTCTTCAAACTACCTTTATACTGTATAATTCCAGCTTTTAATGCACCCTTTGTGTTTATTTAATGACATTTGTTTTCAGAGCATTGATCATAATTTCAGTCTCCATGTGTGTGTGTGTGTCTGTGTGTGTCTGTGTGTGTAGGCCCGATGAGTAGAGTGGTAGCCATCAGGGACCATCACGGTAAAGACTGCCGTTTCCTTAGCTTCAGACGAGGAGATTCCATCTTTGTTTACCACAAACTGACCGGACAGAGGGAGGACCTCTGGGCAGGCAGCGTATGTCTGATGAGTCTGTTTATCTCATTGTGCTTCTGTATCAGCTTCCCTTTAAACACAGCGAACAACAGCTCAAACTACTGTCATTCTGGGGTCCTGGGTTGAAGAGGTTAATCTTCATTGCAGTGCTAATAGGTTGAAGTGACTATTATGCCTGATTAAAGTAAAAGTCTGTGATGGCACTCTTCATTTTAATAATGATATGATAGTGTGTAAACAGACTGAATGACTCTGGTTTTTGGCATCTAGATTTAACAACGTTTTAATGTTGCCTTATTTCTGTAATGTAAGAAACAAAATGTTTGTGATGTCAGGATTTAAGAACAATTGTTAATAAATTAATTAAAACTGAGTCAAGGAACAAAATTAGAAAAATGTTGGAGGGGAAAAGTTTGTTTTCTAATGGAACATCTTAATGTTTTTCATTTGCATCACTCAACTGTAACTGCAATCATAACTTAAATTGAGACGGGCTCCAAATTAGAAAAGAAAAGATGTTAAAAAATCAGCACCATTATCTTTGATTCATTTCCTCCCCTTGTTAGTCATTGTTTGCTGACAGAATTCTGAACAATCCTTTTTTTTTTTCCTCTTTCAGATTGACAAACGGTTTGGTTATTTCCTAAAGGATGCAGTGCAAGAAAAGCATGTTTTTGCAGTTATGGAGAATGTAGTGGAAACACAGGTAAACAGCCTTTACGTGCTGCAGCACTGTGGCTGAACAAAACATGCTCATTCATACTATTGATAGTAGATCATTATAGCAGAATAAATGTGATAAACACGGTAGTAACTGATGTTATGCAATAGATAAAACATTCACTTTTGAATCTAAAGAAAATAAATCCCTTATAACTAGCGTGACTTCTTATCCTTTCTTCATTCAGGAGTCTGATTTCTTCTGTATGGATGGGTTTGACTATCCCATTGGCTCCAGTCATTTGGTCACTGATGATGATGATGATATAATTCCTAACAAAGAGTCAGAAACCACCCAAGCAGCCCAATACACCCCTGATATCGATGTTGAAAGTCCACCGTCATCTGCAGACATCTCTACGGAAGTTGATTTCACATTGACAGCAGAGGAAGAAACCAAACAAGCACAAGATGCTGCCATGGCTCTGAATGAACAAGGTGGGTCTGCTCCGTCTGTCTGGCTCGGTTCTTCAGTGACAGGATGGTTCCGGTCTGGTACCCTCGAGGAACCTGGCAACATGGCTGAAGGAGAAAACAAAGTTGAGCGGACAGAGAAAGCAGCTTCTCTCATGTCTTCAGTATCAGAATGGCTGGGTTTAGAAGGAGAAGAAGAAAAAGAACACGTTGATTCTTTTGCTTCAAGTGTCACTGGCTCTGCAGAGAAAGAGCAAGACAACGCTGGAAACGACAAGGAAGAAGAAGAATTCCGAAGTCGGAAGATGGCTCTGGACCTAGAAGACAGCCAATTGCAGGAAGCGGTGAAGGAAGAGATCGGGACATTGAATTGGCTGGGAAACGGACTGTCAAAGCAGATGTGGTTCGGCCTCACTAATCACGCATCAGGACAGGAGACAACCGAAAGAGATGAAGAAGAGGTCATCCAGGTGGAGGAAGAACAGCCAGAAAGGAGTTATTGGTTCGATATGGGCATCAGGGACATTTTAGGCCTCATGAGAGACAACAGTGAAGTTGATGGAAGTACAAGTGAGCTTAATGAGTCAAAAGAGGATGGAACCTTAAAAGAAACAACTCAATCAGAGAATGTGAATTCCAACCAATCACAAGATGTATGGACAGAAATAAGTAATGAACCTGAGGAGGAAGAAACACTGAAAGAGCAAACCGACCAATCAGAGGAAAAAACCGTTCCTGGCTCGGCTGACAGTGAAGCAAGAACGATAGGAACACCAGACAGCAGCAAAGAAAGCGCTTTGCCTGACGATACAGCGTCTGAGGACGGACAAGAAAACATTTCTCCTCAGGACAAGTTAGAGGACAAGTCTCAGGCAGCACGCGGACTGTCATCAGTGCTCAGTAGCTTTTATCAAATAGGAGGGGAGTTAGAAGAAGAGCATGATATTTCAGACGATGATAAGAAAGAGACAAATACACTAGTTACAAAAATAAATGATGAAGCTCAGCTGCCCAAATCAGCAGAATATATATCCAACGATGACAATACCACAGAGAGAGGAGGACAAATGAAAACATGCACAAGATCAGGCATCACCTTCGCACCTTACTCTAGCTCTGTGGATTTAAATTCAAACTCCGGAGGACAGTCTGTGGGCGAGGAGGATCAAACTGAGGAATCCATGGACACCGCTGATAAAGGTGGTGCAGGCAGTGACCATCATCAAGGTGAAGGGTCTCACGCAGAGGGAAGTGGCTTTCAGAAAGAAATGTCACCAATTCAGACTGACGGCATCGAAGCACAAAGAGAAGTTGGCGGCGGCGGCGTCGGCGTCAAGGAGAGCAGGGAAGAGAGTCGAGCTTCCTCAGCATCAAACGGAGCTGGAGACAGAAAACAGACAGCCTCCCATGAGGATCAGACTGCTCCAAGTAAAGGAACCAGAGTCCATCATTCAGGTCCAATAGTTATGAATAATAATAAACCAGAAGCTCAGACACACCAGGGGGACTTTAGACAGGAGATAGAGGAGCACCCTGCTGGGTCCCATTCTACTGATAAAAGTATTGGCATGATCTCAGACGGGGTTGGAAGAACAATTTATACTCATGACAATACAGCAATGTTAGCAGATGTAAGGCAGGACTCTCCACAAATGCAGAAAACAGAGCGAGGCCAAAACAACTCGGTTGAAACTGAAACAATAAAGTTTGAAGAACACACGTTGAATGAAAGTGATACTCAGATAGATAACGACTTTGAAAGAGAGCCTGAGGAAGTAGAGGGGTCAAAACAGGCAGAGACAGAGGAAATAAAGGAAGACAAGGAGGTTGAGGCCCTGGGAAAGCTGCAGGAAGGGGAGGAGGAGGCAGAGGAGTTAAAGGAAGAAGAGAGGCAGCAGGTGCAAAAGGAGATTGAAGAAGATGATAAACAGGAGCTGATAAAAGAATTAAAGGAGGAGCTCAAGCAAGAAAAAAAACCGCAGCAGAAAGAAAACTTGGAGAAAAGGCCAGATGAACTAGAAAAGAAGAGGATGGAAGAGTTAATAAAGGTGGGGGAGGACCCCCACCACCCCTCCCTCGTCCATCAGATGAACAAAGGCAGGTCAGGGTCAGAATCTACTGAGGGAGAGAACTGTTTTAGAACCGCGCTCTCTGACGCCGCCACGCAAAATAAAAAACAGGAGGAGAAGATTTTATTTCGAGACCCCCCTCTCACCCTGTCACAGCAGCATCTGCAGCCGACCCCTCCTCCCTTTATCCAGACATCGTCAGCTTCCCTTCCTCACCCTGGTTCTGTGTCTCCAGACAGAGGAAGCCCCCGCATCGCTGAGCATCACGAGAGTCTCCTCTCCCACATGGGCATGGATGAGGAGAACACGTTAATGGAGCTCTTTGGGCGACACAAGCTGCAGTTCTTAGATGATGTTTTGGGTCGCTCAGAAGGCACGACTGGTGCCAGTGATAATGATAAATCGATATTGTTGGACATAGAAAGGCTTCTACATGATCACAAGGAGACACTGGCAGGCCAAAGCAGGAGTTTAGTGGAGGCGTCACAGGAAGATAAAGAGAAGTCCAGAATGGTCACCACCCTTCAGACGTTTGAAATGCTGCTGGCGGGAGTGAGAGAGACTTTCACCACAGGGAGATCACCCATCAGTAACACAGACCATCAAGGTATTTTTTGTCTGCATGGCCCGACGCATCATATTTAAAAATCGCCTAAATTAATGTCATATTTAAAGTTCAGTTTGATTTACAAATGAAGTCAATCAGATGTGTTTCCTTATTAAATCCAGCTGAATCCAGCTGGATTCATGGCCAAAACATCATTTAAGTGTTTTCTCTCCTTTTTCTACAGTAGAACGAGAGTGAAAATAAACAAACATAACATCTGTTTGATTATTTTTCATGTTCATTACAGTACAATTTAAATTGTACAATTTGAACAATTTAAAGCATGGCTATTGGAAGAGCAACATTGTAGCCACAATCATGCATAAATTGATATATTTGTTTACCGTTGGCTAAATGTTGGGCTACCATCCCCAGTTTTTCTGATAATGTCATCATCCTCATTATTTGTTTTGTACTATTTAGCAGAACTGTTCTACTTGTTATGACTGTTGTTTTATTGATTTTGTGGTTTTATGTTGTTGGTGTCAAAGGGACTAAAGATGGAAATTAGCCATTGGCTATAATCTTACATATTTACGTGTGAAACATTCATCAATATGTATTGTCCCTGTTTTAAATACACTCAAACTCAAACTCAAACTCAGTTCCAAATCCATTTGGAAATGTGTCTTCTAGGTGTCATGGAGCACAGTGTGGACTCGGCTCATCAGATTGCTGAAGATTCAACCACACATGCAGCAAGGGAGCTCCTTATTTGGCTGATTAAACAGGTCAGTTTTATTAGTAGCCAAAAGTATTATAAATTAGCATTAAATAATCAGGGACTTATATTACAGCCGCGGTGCATTTCTGCACTTTTTGTGCGCAGAAGTGACCCCCCTGACACACACTCAGTGTTTCATTCGGCTCCTGTTGTCGTTTGCAGTCTGCGTCTTTAAAACGCAGACTCTTTGCGATCGCAGCTGTCAAACTGCCGACGTCACCCATATTTATATGCTGAGTATAACACAACGGGAAAATTATTTATTTTGCTGATTCAAATGGACGAAAGTAAAGGCAGTTCGGTGAGTAATCTTTTGAAACATTTTGTTAAATGTTTACACAAAGGTCTTCGCTAGTGTTCCTCCAGCTTGTTGTTACCAGTAGCCGTGACGTGTTAAGTGGAGTGACGTTTGTCCACGTAGATAACTACCTATATAAAGATGACTGATAATAATAAATGCTTTCTTTTCTTTCTTTTATTTATGTCTTGTTTTCTCATGTGTCGCTTTGACAGCAGCCCGACGTGCCAGTGTGGCATTTTACAATTGGTGACGTCTGGAGGGAACCATTTATCCAAGTGTGGGGGGGGTTGTGTAAATATTTCAACATACATCTTTGAGTAGTAAAATCATGAAGTGCTAATTTATCAAGTTCTAAGTATATTTATGTATTGTGAGTATTACTTCCTAAAGTACATCGTAACAGTCGAATGGTATTTAACATTTCGTAATTTATGCACTCGCTTCTTTCCTATGACGTCATAGTAACGTGGGCCATTCTTGAGCTTCGGTGTTGTGAGTAGGACGAGAAAGCTTTCATGAGAAATGGATGAAAGCTTTAGAATAATAATCAAATGAAATAATTCGGAAATGGCCCAACATACTACAAGCGACCAGCTGGCCAGGAAAGCGGTCAATGTTCAGTCGACGGCGGGGACTTACTACAGCATCGCCGTGGAGAAGGTGAAGCATGTAGCAGGTTTCGTTAGCATTAGCCGTGACAGATGTCATCAAGTTGTTGTATTATTGCTGGGTAGTTACATCCTTTACATTTATTCAGCACAAAAGCACATTTGTCCCGTCGGTGCTCTTAATCCGACTGTCAAGGACATTTAATTTTGCGTTATTAGATGTTTGTCGTTCTTCAGACAGCTAGCTGGTTTAGCTAGCTAACAAGTAACTTTAATGTGGGATTAGATGACGTTGAGTTTTTCTGCTATTTCCAATCTTTCAGTTAAATGATGGCAGTGATTTTAGAGTTATCTTTGTTGTAATGAATATCCTGCTGCTCTCCATTTAGAGCACCTGTGTTAAACAGTTGAGGATGGGCACTCATGGCTATCTTATATATTTTACTTGCTAATCCTTATTCTGTATGTACAGTAGTCAATTTTAAGAAATATAAGTACTCGCTTGAAATCAGACTGTATTTAGTTTTAATGTAAAATGCGTAACCCGACCCATTGAATGAACTGCAGATGAAAGGATTAAAACTGTACATGCTGCTTATACAGTGCAAAAGGACTAATCCTAATTCCAGTAATTATTCCTTTGTGTATAATCCACTAAATTAAACTAATTAATCCCATGAGCCAGTCCCAGGCCCAGATAAATGCAGAGTTGCGGTGTAAAACGTTGCTAGAATTGATTTGCTGTGGTGATCCCTGACATGACAAGCCGAAAGAAGAGGAGGAGGAGGAGGAGGAGGAGGAAGAAGAAGAAGAAGAAGAAGAGTGAACCAAGTGTTGTTTTTGCAGGATCTTCTACTTCTGAAATAAAGCCAGCCCCAGAAATAAATGGTTGTTTCCTCTTCATTCAGGTTGTATCGACGCTGCCTGATGACATCAGACCTGGGCCAGATCTTTACGGGGTGCCATGGGAACCGGTCATCGTCTCCAGTCTGCTGGGACTGCTGACAATGCTGCTGTTCACTTGCAGATGTTATAGCTCTGTGAGTATAAACTTCATAAATATATTAGAAACTGATAAACCTACAAAGACAGAAACCGAGCTAAAGCCATTTGTCAACCGGTTAACCCTTCACTGACTATTCTTTTCATGGTTTTCTTGTTAAATCTTTACAGGTCAAAAGTAGAATATATCAAAGTAAGTTCTCAGTTTCCTTTTTTACGAAACAAACCTACAATATTTTAGAATATGTTCATAAGCTTTGCGTTTCCTGTTTTTCAGGCAAGGAGCGGTGGATGGCAGAGCAGGTCGCACAGTTGCTGAATGAAAAGTGTGAAGTCCTCAAGACTCTCAGTAAATGTCAGCAAGAGGTTAGTACCAACACTCAGACAACCGAAGGCAGAGCCCATCTGGTTTATTAATGCTATCCAGATTCTTATTAGAAAAATAACGTTGAAGTTATTTTCATTTATTTCCTCACGTAGTACGAGGACCTGGAGAACTCCCTGAGGGACAGTGGCGTCTTGGCCCAAACGCAAAAGACAGAACTTCTAGAGGTAAAGCAAAGAAACCTGTTTCACAAAAGATTATAAGACTTGGAAATCAAATGCTCCTAAACTGCAGATGCGTGCGTAGTATTTTGATTAAAGTCAGTTGTTGGTTTAAGTATTGAGTCATTACTTTGGAATCTATTTCTTTCAAATACTTCCAATAAAGATATTTTGGGAAATCTCCTTCATGTTTTTCCCCTCATCTGGCTTTGACCACGTCAGGACAATTCTAGCACGTCTGTAAATAAAACAATGTTTCTGTTTTTAATTAGTAGTTTCACCAAGGGGGGGGGGGGGGGGGGTTGTTAGGGACACCTAAACTACAAGCTGAAGCTCACTATAAAATCAGACGATACACATGTGAAGCGTCAGAACTACATCTGACCCATTTATAACGTTGTCATTTGATGCTGTGTTATTTTACTACAACAATGGGACTCTCGGTTCACTCCGCACTTGTCCATGTTTGCTCTCACTGGAAGACATCTTGTTTTCCTGCCGTGCCAGGGCAAGGCGGCACGCTTGGATCACGCTAACATGGAGCTGGGGAGGGATCTCGAACAACTGGAGGACCATCTGTGCCAACAGACGGAACATAGAAGAGAGCAGGAGCTGAGGGTAGGAAAACGCAGCGCTATCAAAACATTAGTGGAAATCCGATAGCGTGACGCTGATTGATTGGATTACTGGTTTTCTCCTTCCAGATTGCAGTTCTTGAAGAGAATATGAAGACAATTGAAGAAGAAGCCAAAGACCTCCAGTCTCAGGAGGAGCAGGTGCTCATCGCCTCCCGTCTTTGCATCGTCTTCTCCCATCGTTGGTGTGTCTGTGACTCATGCAGGATTATTGCTGCCCGTTTGTCTCTGTAGGCACAAACCACCCTTAAAGTGTACAATATGAACAACGACAGACTCCAGAGGAATCTGGAAACGGCAGGAGAGGCCAATACACTGCTGCGGGAGAGCACCGCTCAGGTAGGACCACACACACATGCACACACACACACACACTCACCAGGGAGTTTTACACATAGTAAATGTGGCAGTTTTGTTTTGGCTTCTAGTACTGCTTCTCTATACATCAGGCAATGTACAAGAATAATGTTTTTTGTAGGTGACCTGCAGCCCCTGAACTCAGAATAATGTCTGTTCCTATTCTCCATGTTCTCTTCTTTCCTCTCTCTGCAGTTGCAGCAGCAGACGGAGGGATGGGCAGAAAGGGTGAGCGAGCTGGACGCAGAGATGAGCCGGTGTGAGGTCAGCCACGGCACGATGCTGCAGGATGTGGCTAACAAGGACGAGCGGATAATGGTATCGCATTTTAAGTCTAGAACCTTCCAATGAAAAACTTGGCTTCAAGGAATATGGTGTACAAGATTTTAGTTAAAGTTTGATACCACATATTTATATTCCTCCAGTCCTTGACGGATCGGCTGTTGAGAATGAAAGCTTGGGATTCAGACCTGCAGAGAGAAGGAGACCAAGAAGGGGGAGAGAATGAAGCCACAGATGGGATAGCAAGGAGAGGAGATGACACTGGCAGTGGAGACCAAACGGACGCACAGAGCCACCTCCAGAAAGTCCAGAAGCTGATATATGCTGCGAAGGTGCGTTACAGTCCCTGTAGACCCGAGTCAGGCAGTGACATGAGACTCTTTTAAACGCCGGCTAATATGTTGTGGTTGTATTTTTGTGTGTGCAGCTGAATGCAGACCTCAAATCAGTAGATGAAGACAAGGACAGAGCATTTGCTAAACTCAACGATGAAGTCAAAGCTAAAGAAGAGTTGCTTGGTAAGTCGAGTGGATCCAGGACTCCTTCTCGCCATACGCCCGTCTGCCTCTGCACACGACAGACAGGAGCGTTAACGCCACCTTTCGTATTTCCAAAGTAATAAATTGAACCTCCTTTGAGGTGTATATATTTTTAAGAAATTGTATGTACCTATCGGTGTCTGTTGGAATTTTAAGTCCTTTATTTTGTTAATTTGTTTTTTATTTAGAAAAATGTATCGGACATATTTGCATAGATATTGATAGGGAAACTCAAAATCACCGATAGCGATGCATCTGTGACGCACAACATGATCGGCTCTTTGTCTTTTCATCTAGTGAGCATTAAGGAGATGGAGACCGATAAATTATCTTTGCAGTCTGATAAAGAGCACTTCTCAGAGCAGGTGCCCGACCCAAACCTTCTGTTACTGTCGTATCTCATTGCCGTGACGGTATATTGTATTTGCTTCTGTGTTTATGTCTCTTATTCCTGCATTCAGGTCCAAAGGTTGCAACAGAAACTCAACATTATGACAGAAATGTACCAAGAGAACGAGCTCAAGCTGCACAGGTAGAGACGCGTGGATGTCGCTATGGAGATGCTGCAGACTTCATAGTATCATTACCGCAGTGTGTGTGTGTTTGTGTGTTTGTGTGTTTGCAGGCTGCTGACGGTGGAGGAGAAGGAGCGACTGCAGAAAGAAGAGAAGTTAAATAAAGCAGACAAAAACATAGCGCTGGCCATGGAGGAACTCAATAATTATCGGTAAGTTCCTCCTCTTACAAAAAAGAATTTACATCATTTCGCCTCCCATGCACAGAAACGGTCATACCTTTACTCCCCCCCCCCAGACAACGAGCAGCGGAGATGGAGGACGAATTGGAGAAAACCAAACAGTCTTACCAAACTCAAATGTCAGCACACGAGAAGAAGGCTCACAATAACTGGGTGAGTAAGGATCCACGAAGCGTTTCTGAAACGCCACAGAGGGAACTGCGTTGATGGTCTCTCTCTGATCCGGGCTTGACTTTCCAGCTGGCTGCCCGAGCAGCAGACAGAGATCTCACAGACTTTAGGAGAGAGAATGGACTCTTGAGACAGAAGTAAGTGGACGTAAACTGAATTCATCTTTAAGGGCCCATTGAAAACACATTTAGATTTGTAGGCCACACATACAAAGCTTTACTGTACTTCATTGGGATTTAGATAAAGGTTAGCTGGATTCACAATCGCCATGTATTTTATTTATTCTTGTAAATTGGATACAGGTTGACGGATACACAGTTTAAACTCGATGCCCTCGACAAAGACCCCTATGCATTGGACAGCCTGGCGAGACCTCTACCTTTCAGAGGTATGCACGCACACACACACACACACACACACGCACACATAAAACAGGGTGCAGACTTTTCAGTCACCAATCTATCCTTCACCTCCAGCTGAAAGGTCACCATATGGTCATTCTCCTCTGGGTAGAGCAGCATCTGAAAGCAGAGCTTTTCTGTCTTCACCTACGCTAATGGACGGAGCACCCACTAGACTCTCTCCTAGAGGTACACACACTCGGACTTTCCCAAAATCCTCACGGTGGTGTCGACGTGAACTCAGTATTTTTAGGGGATTTATATAAGCTGTTTTCTGGTTTAGTTACCTGGAAGTCTAAAATGTGTTAATTTTAGGAATAACATTGGTAGAAATTAAAGGCATCATGAATGACAATGAAGTTCCACTCATTTTGTGCCGTTTTGTTTTCGGCTCCAGTGCCTCATGGTCCAATGGAGCTCTCTGGTGGCCAAGTGGAAATGGAGCGGAGTGGAGGTCCTCATTCAGACAGCGGTTCAAGTTCTCCTACCTGGGAAAGAGATCGCAGGGGACCTCCGCCAGGCCCCCCCGGCCCCCTAGGGCCCACAGGTGCGTGTTTTTAGACTTTGTGTCTGTACGAGAGAGAATCATCAGCATGTGAGCGCATGAGAACGCTTCATTCATTCAGTGCTTGTCCTTGAATTTGTGAATATTCTTTTAGGTTATATGTTCCCAGAATCTGGAGGTCTGGTGTATAGGAGACCTCCACCTCCTCCAGGAGCTCTGGGCTTCTTGCCACCTCCTGGTGCCCTCCTGCCCCCCCCTTTCCATCCAAGGAGTCTCCCACCGGGCCCCTCTCACCCTGCAGACATGGCAGGTGAGTCACTCGGCTCTGTGTGCCTTCCAAACGAAACATTTCTGAAGCATCATCTCAATGATGCGTGTGAATGCGTTTCAGATGGCCCGTTCAGAGAGAGCAGCCTCGGTCCTGGTGAGAGGGAGCTCCGAGGGGTGAGACATGGACTTCACTATTTGTGAGCTTGGGTCTTTGGTCCGGCTGCTGTAGCATTTAGCTTTTCTCCATCTGTGTCACCAGCCTAGTCCTGGAGATCGGAGCTCTCCGCCCGAAGCCGATCCAAGGATGGGCGGCCCACCCCCGATGGGCCCCATGGACGGGCCTTTTCCTCGTAGAGCCCCTTATGGACTACCGCCCCCTGACTTCTACCCTCCCAGGGGATCCAGAGTCCCTCCCATGATGCCTAGTAAGCAGCCAGTCATCTCCACAACATTCTGACGGCGTCTCCTCTGTGGGGAGTGAACCTAAAGCTCTTCTTACCCCTTCCTCCTCCAGTGTGGGCCCCTTCACCTCCCGGGGGGATGTTCCCTCCTCGCTTCCCTCCAGGTGGACCTCCTCTTCCTCCTTCTCACTACGCACCCCCCATGCGGCCGCCTCTGCACGACGGCCTCCCTCCTCCTTTCATGGCTCCTCCCCCCTCAGCGCCACACAGTCGGTCTCCAGAGGAGCACATACCCAGACCCGAAGACACCGTCTGAGCCCCGAGCAGTCTTCTGAGCTGAGACATTTGAGGTTCTCTGGAGGGTTGGGCACATCGCTATTATGCATCCTTCTACTTCCTTAAATATCGTCTCATAACAAAACCACAAGGATGTACTTCATGAGAAGCATCGAACCCATCCTCCAGCATAAACTCAACTTGTTACCGTGTGGCCTCTGTTGCCCTTTGACCCTTCTTCTGCCTTTTAACTTGCCTCTTTTTTGTTCCTCTCGTTCTTCATCCATCTGTTCTCCGATTTCACAGGCAGGAACACAGCAACTCGACCCGTTTCTCTGTGTGGGGACATTCCCGACATCCGGTTTAATGTCGGAAAGGTTTTTCACTGCGCTTCGGTTGAAACGTCTGCGTGCAGGAAGGATGTACAGTACGTGATTTCTTTGAGCATGAGGAGTTATTTTGTCTCGTAAAAATCAAAATTTCATCTTAATCCCCCAGAAAGAGAAATCTAAATGAACAGAGGCAACCATGGAAAAAATGCATCGTTTTAGGCCCAATGGAGAACGTGTTTCACTCACCTCGTCGCGACTCGACCTAAATCACATCGTTTTTTTTATCGGCTGAATGAACTCTAAATATTTCTCAGAAGCCAAAAGAGACGGCGCGAATGAATTTGCTGGCTTCCTTGTGGGACTGATTGCTTTGCTCTACTTTTGATTGCATTTCACTGACTTGCAAATGGATTGAAGAAAGTGGCTGAAATAGTCACTTGAGTTCTGACAGGGACGGCTGTGACTTCCTAGCGATCCATATTGTGAATTTGAATGGACTGGAACAGAGGCCACCTTCAGAGACCTCGAGATGTCAGCCATGTGAATTTTGTAAAGAGTTAATATTATACGAGAATAATAAAGATAGTCAAATTTTCAGTGTCTCCATATTTCTGTAGCATTTAGTGTGAATTTTCCACTTGAACTGTTTTTTCAAATGAGAAATGCTCAGGTTCAGCCTTTTTTATGCAGAGTGCGCACGCTTGAAGTCCCCGCTGTCAAACACATTGGAATATTCTCCTGAATGAGCTTCAACAGGCCGATGTCCAGATGTTTATTATGTTATTAACAGATTAAATAGCCTTCCATGTTTTACTTCAACAGAGGGCGTCAGCTTCCCTGCAATAAGAACAGTAAGAAAACATTCATCTACATTTCTAGACATTTGCAAAGGCGTTCAGCAAGGCGCTGTGAATTGTGACAAGTCGAGTGCTCTAGTCAAAAGTTCTCTCAGGTTTATCAGCCCGAGTTTAAAATGGATATAAAAAAAAGGAAGTCGATCCCAAAAATTAGGCGACGGTGTCAAGCAGGTTGTAGTAAAAAAATAAGACGAACTGCCCCATTCTATACAAAACAGTGATGATTTTTCTCTTTATATATATATATATATATATATACACATTCTTACTCATTTGAGCTGTTTGGTTAAACATACAGTTCAGACCACCAATGGCAACCTCATCACAAACTTAATTTTGGGATGATTAAAAGCTTTAATGGCAGTCTAAAATGATAAAAAAACAAAAAAAACAAAGACATAATGTTGGGATGTGACACTCAGGCGTTGGACATAAGTATCATTTAGGGCCTTTTAAAATCGTCTTCAGCCAAGATGTCTCAAAAGATTTTGTAAAAAAAAAAAAAAATCCACCCAAATGTATATTTATGCATGTGATGTGTGTCACATGAAGTGAAACGCAATGAATAACAGAATGATTTTCAGGACATACAGGACTTAAAAAGAATTGAACGTGAGCATCACATTTTTCTTGTAGAGTGTATTTTGGTATATCATTTCAGAACCCAACGCTTTAATTTACCATCCACCCATTAATTGTGAAACAAACAAACAAAAAAGACTTACAGGAGGGTAAGCATTGGTAAAATCAGTGAAAATAAAGTCTCTGTTCCTGTTTATCCTCAATAGAGAAGTAAAGCCACAAGTCCTGTGTGTGTGTGCCCGCCATCGCCGTTACCTGAGGAATGCAATGGATTATAATAAGAGTAGGAGAAATGTCTGCAGAAATGAAAGCTACCATGTTTCCTACACATGTCTGAGGTCCCTGTGTGTTTCCTGATGTGTTCTTGTATGCAGACATTTCTCAGCAGTTGAGAATGGATCTGTTTCTGTCTGATCTGAAGGGGAACACAGGGCAGTCACAGTCGGCCTTCCCTCTACGGGGACCCAGTGTAGCCACAGCCTGTAAGACAACACACACACACACACACACACACACACACACACACACACACACAAGCTGTTAAAAGATGTCTTCACACACACCGAGATGACACGGAGACAAAGAAACTGCCATGATTTTCAACAGACACATCGGCATACCTTCCTGATAGCTGTCCAGTCCTCCAAGATGTCCAAGTCAGGCAGCATGTAAACAATATACGGGCGTAAGCAGAGCTAAGGAAAGTGCCACAGAGTGTAAAAACGTCCTCTAAAGACCAGTAAGACGGAATCCCAGAAGCTGCTTTTAGTGTTATCAGTGTGAAATGTAAGAGCGATTTTAAGAGCGGAAGGATATCGGACACCACTGAAGGTCGTCTCCTCTTCTTATCTGGACTTAAAGCCTCTCTCCTCTTCTTCCTTCCTGACACCTCATCATTCCGCAACCCTGACAGAGAAGAGACACACAGATCGATGAATTCTGTATATGGCGCCGCGCACCCCTAATGTAATATTATTGAAAGTTCAATGCGTAGTATTTAGTTACGCGCGCATGACATTGAACTACCTGAGGTAATATCTATGCTGTGTCTGTCTTCCTCCAGTCTCCGAATCCTTTCCTCCAGTTCACTCTGTACCGTATCGAACAGCAGCAGCTTCTCACTCTGCAAAAAATAATAAGAAATAGACATATTATAGACGTCATAGAGTTTTGCATGCTTTTGCTATGGGCTTGATCTGTAAGGGACAGTTTGGGTTAAAGTTAGGGTCGTGTGTGTGTGTGCGCGCGTGTGTGTGTGTGTGTGTGTGTCTGACCTCCCAGTGCTGGCATGCTGCCTGGGTCTCACACTCGTATTTGTTCTTCACAGATTCCAGACACAACTCTCTGTAGATACCTGACAAAGACAGAGGGGAAACATTAAAATGGTGAGAAATGAGGTCGGAGCGTGTCGGTCTCTACGCGTGTGTGTTGACTTACCAGCCACTTTGGTGCGGACCTGCATGTTCTCCAGCAGTACTGCTAGAGGCTCCAGATATTCTGCTGCCCGGCCAGCCTCCACCTCAGCAAGCTTGCTATTCACCTGACTGAGCCGCTCACGATGCAGCCTGCACATTAAAAAAAGTGAATGTGCGGTTACTGGCCAATTCCTTTTAATGACTTTTTATCACTTTACATTTCACAAGTCAAATAAAAATGAATTTCTCCCTTACTGGTCTTTGAGATCTGTGAACTGTTTCTCAAGGTTAGACATTTCATCCAGACACTCCATTCTCCTTCGCTCACAGTCCTCTTCATCCATTTCTGGATGAAATACGCACACACACAAGAAAAACCATCTGTACTCGGGTTTCAGGATTGTGATGCAGAAGAACTTCTCAAAAGCAGAAACATTGTACTGCTGTGTTCATTTTCTACTTTCTCACCAGAGCTGTCTCCATCTTCAGAAACAGACGAGGTGTCAGAATCCACCTCCTCCGAGCTCGATGCTTCTTGCTCCTGCTCCTCCACCTCCATCTCTTCTGTTGTATTCTCCTTCTTTTCCCGGTCGCGGTGCACCGGCATGGTAAGTCAGACCGGCAAGCAGTCTCAAGCTATTTCCAGCACTTCCACCTACAAAAGATGCAGACTTGAAACATAGCACTGGACTCGAGTTCATTGATGATAGATGAATAGAATTTGAGAGCATAAAATCATTTAGATAATTGTTTAATTTCTGATTTCAGTCAAAATCATCCTTCAAATCATCAAACCTTAGATTTGCACAAAACTCGCCACTGATTTTTCTTCTTCTCACAAGCATGAATTCATGAGTGATATATTGTACGAATTTAGGAAAAAGTCCCTGGCGGGAGCTACCGAGAGCATAATTTAAGATTTAATAACAAAAGATAATTAAAAATAATTTAATAAAGCAACTTTAACAAACAAGGAGATCTTGTCGTTTCCCTCATTAACCACTAGACTAATAACGTCATACTGTATGAACATTTTTGACAACACAACAAGTTAGCAAGATGTTAGCATATTAGCAAATCAGTATACGATGTTTCGTTAGCGAGCAAGATTGGAACAATTTGTTAAAAAATAAACGAAAGAATTACAACTCACAAGACAGGAGGAAGCCGGAGTCTTGCGAGACTGTTAAACTAGAAACAAATGTTCAAAAAGAAGAAGCTAGCACATGTGTTTACTTGATGACTTTTTCTCCTGTTTCCCAGCTAAGCTAAAAACAAATCTCACCAAGGCGCTCTTATTGTGCAGGGAAGTGTAGTTTTCTGTACAGTTAATATGCGTAACACTAAACGTTTAAAAACAAGCCATGAACTACATTACCCAGAGATCAGTTTCTATTTTCTTTAAGCTAATCGTTCGAACAGAATTGTTGACAGATGTTAACGCAAGTTAACCTACAATGTAGATTGTGTTGGAATTATATATTTACAAAATCTAATTAAATAATCTTTGTGTACATTATTAAAACTAATAAAAGAGCGTCTATTTTGGCGTTGAATTTCTCTGGTATCCATTATTTTGTTTTCCCTCCTCCGCCATGATGTTTTCAAGTGAACAAGCCGAGCTAGGTTATCGATAGCTAAGGAGCTAGTTTAGCCGTCAGGCTGCGGACTGTGTTGTGGAAGGGAGGCGCGATGGATGGATGCTGTGCCCCGCTGGATTTTACAGATTTACCTTCGGTTTAACACAATGCGTCTTCCACCTCGACGCTGCTTTCGATTGCATCGTTATTGAATAAGCCGAGAGGAACGGGCTTTCGTTCCAGTTTAAAGATTAACATTAGCTCAGGTTGTTAAAGTGGCTACACGGCTAGCCCCTCCTTCGCTGTCTGCAGCCGCATTTTTGTGTCTTCTGCCCCAGGAATGTTTTCCAAAAAGCCTCATGGCGACGTTAAAAAATCAACACAGAAAGTGTTGGACCCAAAGAAGGACGCGCTGACAAGGCTGAAGCATCTCAGAATAGTCATAGGTAAGTTAAACACCATTACTAAATAGTTAATGTCAGGAAATGTCATACCTGATTTATCTCGAAAATCACGAAATTCAGAATATTCTTGTGTATAAAGATGCTCATTTTAATGATGAACTTTAAGATTATCTCATGTTTTTATTATTCAGTTTACGAATTCGACATCTCACCTGCAGTCCATTTCAAGGCGTGTGTTTCCTACAAAGTTTTAGCTCTCTATCCTGCAGAATAATACTTGTGATGACAGTAATCAGCATATATAAACCTATATATTATATATATATATATATCCACACACACACATCTTTATGAAGATGCCATTGTATTATCAGCCTTTTATCTTGAATAGCTCTTGATCTCGGGTCTCCCTTCATGTGGAAACGTGTGTGTGAAGCTGGCTGCGTAACATTTAGGCACAGTGATGCTCTGCTGCTGGACAGATTTCTGATTTCTTCAGGCTTGTAAATCCGTACCCAACAAGGAGGCTGTGTGTGAGAGAATTGCTGAGTTTCTGTGTGTGTTTTTTTTTTATATATATTATGCGATGAGGAGTGTTACAACGCAATGGCAACAGCAGTGTTTTTAAATGCATGAGTGACAAGAGGAAGGATGGCTTTGTAATGGGGGCTAATATGTATGGGTGTGTATTTCCCGAGAACACTTTGTTTTCACACACTTACAAACCAGAGGGAAACGGCCTGCGCTGTTTCCTCCCTCTGTCCCAACACAGTAGCAGAACTTCCTGTTTCCATTGTAAGTGCTCGTAGGGGGTGTGTGTGGGGGGGGGGGGGGGGGGGGGGGACATAGGGAGAGAGGTGTGTCCCTCTATGGGGAACACAAGACCTTGATGATAATCACAGAGGTACAAACACACAGCAGTTAAATTTTTTAAGGAGTGCCCAGATTGACAATTGTAAAGCACATACCGGTAGTTTTTGCAATAATGGTGCCAGACTGCCAATAAAAAAACAAGAAGAACTTGAACCGACACGAGGGATATACTTTACTGTACATCAGCGGGCCGGTCCCCAACCGTTTTCCTGCCACGGACCGGTTTCATGCCGGGCGAGTTTTCCGCGGACGTGGAGTAATTGAATTCTAAAAATAGAAATGTAAATACAACCACTAAACCTAATATTATGCACCTGTAACAACTATCCATCCACTCGTTTTCACGGGAGTTGCTGGAGTCTCTCTCATCTTCTCGGTCTCCGTGTGCCGAAGCAGTTTTCACAGCATCGTTGCCTCGTTTGCCAGCTTGAGATGTTTGTCAGATGTTTGCCACTTTTTGCTTGCAGTGTGAAGTTGCCGGCCTTGTTTTGAGTTTTTGCAGCAGGATACAGTATTTCCTTCTTGACCTGAATGAATGAATGCTTATACAAGGACTCATTGTATCTTTTTGCTATTCATCACCCTGTCATTGACAGTGGTGTTTAGAATGTTGAATAAACCTTGACTTAAATTATGGGGAAGTTAATAATATACACGTTGTCTAACTAAGTTACCGTTGCTGCCAAAGTACATGTTAAGAATTTCCAATCAGTTGTTGGATGTCAAACTCGGCCTTTCTGCTCCTACAGTGAAAATCATTTCTGGAGTTTGTTTTAACTTCACTCAAGATAATGAAAAATGCCATTTTAATAACACTTTCCTATCCAGAGAGTGTTATGCTGTTTGGATTAAAATAGGAACATGGCTATACTGGAAATTAAAGCAAGTAATTCCATAGTCACGTATGTTGAATGTAAGATAGAAATATGCGTAAATGTAGCTCTAGATCTATTAGAAGCTGCTGCTGCTTCCCAAAAAAGAAAAGAGAACACACAAGTAAAGAGTACCTAAATGATTCATATGTAGTTTCTGTACATGAGCATATGGTGGCCTTGGCAATCATTTAGTGTTAAATGTGTTAGTCCCAGGAGGGAAAGATTAAACACTCACTCCGCTAGCCCACAAAGACCTTACAAGGCAAACCCCAAAGAGGTCAGCTTCAAGCCTTCATAGAAACACTCGGAGGCTGATACCAGGGGCTCTCTGAGTGTGATCATTCTTTGCTTGTGTTCTTAGTAAGAGTGTGTGTTTTATCTCGGTTCTGCACCAGTGTGTCTGCTTTGTGATGACAGCCATGGGTGTTGAGATGTAGTCCAGGAAGGATAAACATGTAGCTGGGATCCAGACATCACATTTAGAGAACCAACGTGCTATAGTGAGGTCGCTCAAACATATTTCCTGTGATAAAAATGAAGATATGTGTTTTTTTCTGAAGTGAATAAAGAAGAATCTTGATTGATTCAGTTGTTGTTGGCTATGATGTAAAGTAATACCTTGACATGTACAAGTATACGTACAGTAATTCGCTCCTGGACAGAGCTCGTAACTCAAGTCGCTCGTATGTCAAATCAATGTTTCCCATATAAAATAACTAACAATTTAATCCGTTCCGGCCGTCTAAAGACGCCCAAAACGCAAATAACAATGGAAAGAACAGACAAAAAGCATATAATAAATTATATACAGTAATATAAAATGTGGTTTTATTAATAGTTTTAACTTCAAGACAGATGATAGCGGCTCACAGCGGTGTGCAGAGCTGGGGGGGGGGGTTGGACACTACGTAGACACTTTATACCGTAATTGTACGTTTACCCGTAGCGCTGGGCGATATATCAAATATACTCGATGTACACGTTGTTCCACGTACGATGTATGAGATGACGCATCAGTACGTAATACTCTTTGGAGTGTCACGCTTTCCTGGTGCACCTCTCATGGTAACCATTCCCACCCCCCCTTTTTGCAAGCACATTTCCAATCCAACAGAAAGGTCTGCTTCAATCTTTATACTCGTGTCGTTTTATGCTTGAAAGTATTGAATGTTACATTTATTTATTTATTTATTTTGATTACTAATGTAATCTCAGGATCATCATCATTAACACATTTTCAAATGTTGTCAAACCACTGGATGTCCAGCTTTTATGAATATATAACGTATTGTACATGCTCCTTGATTCTCAGAATTATTTCTCCACTCATTTCCCAGAAAACGCAGAGCCTGCAGAGCTCAAACAGTTCTTTGACCTGAACTACTCCCATATCTACTATGTCTTCTTTGAGAACTTTGCCACCATTGAGGTCAGCCTCAAGCAAAAAGGTCAGTTTAATTCACTGTAATCACAGAGAACCAAACCATTAAGCTGAGCTGTGATTGGTCAGCTCGATGAGCGTGTGTTGCCTCCATTCAAGTTAACATGTGTGTTTCAGGTCACAAGTCACAGAGGGAGGAGCTGGACTCCATCCTCTATATCTTTGAGGTGATAAAATATTGCAGTTTTCTTATTAAAATGCAACAGGACTACAAAATAGAGTGAAAAGAGTTCATGATTCATTTTCGAGTGCAACCAATTGTACATTTTTAATTATCGTTGAGGTAAACCAGACAGTATATTTTGATATGCTCTAACTTTCAATTATGTAGTGCATCCGTAGTTGAAAGGCCAAATATATAAAACTCAGTCATACCATATACAGTAGCTCTTCATAAGAGTTTACAACCAGTAATAATACTTTTCTCCACATCTGAATATTTATTCCAGAAAATCCTGCAGCTCCTGCCTGAGAGAATCCAGAGTCGCTGGCAATTCCACAGCATCGGTAACACCATAAACCGCCTGGACCCCTTTCTTGAAATGGATTTCCTGTTTGCAGCGGATGAGATTGTCCCGGCAAACTGTGTTGGTTATTAATGAATGTAATGTCAGAAACCAGGACTAAAAACACTTTGTGAAAAGAAGAATGTGTGACGTGCTGCAGTGCAGATCCTCCTTTCTGTTTTTATCTCTATTGAAGATCAGTACAGCGAGTTTTGCCCTTCCTTGTCTGAGTTTATCACGTTATAGGTTAAACCGACCTCAGTGTGGATTTCAGATCAACTCTACTGACCTCTCTCTCTCTCTCTCTCTCTCTCTCTCTCTCTAGGGCTAATCCTCAAGAAGCTGCTGCACACTGGTAACTCTCTGAAGGTACTGCTCGACCTTTCACCTCCAGCCCCCCAGAGCCCAAGCCTTCCTCCTTGTCAGGCTCTTTGTCTGCTGATCTCACACTTTTTGACGTTTTTTTTTGGGGTAGTGCTGGTGCTGTGAGAGGAAAAGGAGCTGCATGCCATTTTTCATTGCCAGTATTTAAGTATTAAATTAACACTATTGTCTTAGAGGGCTGCTCCCACTGACGGCCTTCTCTTGTGTTATCTTCGTTTGCTATGTGACAGTTGCCACTAGATCTAATATGTGATTGATTTCCTGAAAACAGTTGCAGTAGTGATCCAGACATTTTCAGATATATTCTAAAACAAAAAAGCTGATGATGCCATACATGATACAACACGTGTGTTCTCTTCTTCTGTGTTCTTGGCTGTAACCTAGCGTTAGCTACTCTTATTCCTTACACAAGCCGACTGCTGCCTTCATCTTATTCTCCTAGTCAGTGCATAGAAATACGTGTACAGTACTCGTTTGGGTTCCTTCTCATGCCTCATGTGTCTGTCTCTCATCCTCGCTGTAGATCCGCCGTGAAGGCGTGCGGCTATTCCTGCTGTGGATGCAGGCGCTACAGAATAATGCAGAGCATGAGCAGCTCTGCATGTTTGCCTGTTTGATTCCCGGCTTCCCAGCGCCGCTCTTCCAAAGGGCCCCGCGCACCCTGGATTGTCTGATTAACCCACCTTTAAATCTAACAGAGCGTGAGTAGAGCACACACACACACACACACACACACACACAGGGGGTTCACATTGATAAATAGACTCGAAATCCATTCATTTAAAAATGTAATGCATCACTTGGAGATGTATTTCACTGTGTATGAAAATACATGTATTGCATTGATGACATATTTTAACTCATTGTAATATAAACATCCAGTTTTTTTTTTACCCCATGCAGCTCAAGTTACCCCAGAAGAGATCACTCCATTGGTTCCTCCTCAGTCAGGTGACAAGAACCAGGAAGACCACACTGCTTACTTTTTAGAAGCTGTCCTCAAATACATGGTAAACCAGGTATTATCATATTTTTTACTAACTCAGTTAACATGATTTCCAAACATCGGCGTAAACGGGTAGTTCATCTAATCCCTTCCTCGTATCTCTTAAATTTCCTCCCTTATTAACACGTACAGAACTTGTTCATGTGTTTCCTCTTCTAGCTGCTGTCGTACCGATACTTATTACGCTCGCCCCTAAAACAATGGCGTCCGTTTCTGCATACTGGTGTCTCTGTAACACAAGCTTTTTTTTTTTTGTCTTCATGTGCTTCCATCAGGCAAAGGCTCTTGAGTGGCGCTATAAAGAGAATCACGAGCGTGGCTTCAGTTTCCTCTTCGGTCACTTCAGGAAGTTTTACCTTCCTAACATCTTTCCCAACTTCGCCATGGAAACCAGTCTCTACAACCCAATGCTGGGTCAGTGATGCCCAGTCTCCAGCTGCTACTGGATGCTGTTACTCCATTGGGACACACTGAACAGAGATTTTGTGTGACTGTGACCTGCTTCAAGGTTTTCTGCTTTCCCCTCTAGATGTGCCTCCAATGCGAGCGAAGCCCTACTATGGCGTGGTGCGAAGGGAGCCGGATGGCAGTGAAACGGTTTACTGCACCAAAGAGAGCTTCCTTCAGGCCCGAGTCATCTTCATCCGCTGGCTGGTTTCCTTCTGGCTCGAACCACGACCCAACACACAGACACACATCCCGGGAACCGAGGGCGAGAGCGTCCCCAAGAACATACAGGTGAGAAACGTGGATTTGGACAGCAAGACGAGGTGTGTGTGTTTTAGGGATGCATTTTAGCTGCAGATCCTTTTCTCAGGTAATTATTCAGTTTTTTTCTGATAGATAATAGTGATTACACCAACAGTTAAAACAAATATTCAGTATTAATAACTTTATACTTCAGAAGAAAACTGACAATAGTCGAGTTGGAGAAGCTGGAGCAACACATTCTTTCTTTTCTTTCCGAAGGAAATTGGTCACGATCAGTTATCATTAATTATTCTGTTGTTTACATGTCAATCAGCAAATTTATGTAACTGTGATAATGTGTTACCTCCAGATTTGTTGTCACTTCTTATTTTTCAGGAAGCTTTTGCTCATTGTCTCCTGTTAAAAATAGCAAATGATTAATGTGGTTTTAGACAAAAAAGCACATTAAATTATTATAATTATTATAAAAGAATGTTCCAAAAGCACTGATTTGTGCATTTCTTGAATAGATGGCATGCGTTACTTAGGAACTCTCCACAGAGTTTAGTGTGGCGAACGATTGTCTGTTTATTTCCCGTGGTTCGTTGTGTAACTTGTGGTTTCCAGCGAGCAGCTGCTGGTCTGGCTGCTCGCTCTGTAGGAAGCTCGGACGACGGCGTTGGAGGTGGGATTCGGTCCGACGGCCATCTAGAAGGCAGCGGCTCCTCCGGATTGGGTGGAGGCAGTGTGGGGGTGTGTGGGGGTCTGGGGCCTGGCGAGCCAGAGCAAAGCCACTCCAACACATCTACACTGACAGAAAGGGAGCCCAGCTCCTCTTCACTCTGCTCCATGGATGAAGAGCAGCTGACAGACATGGAGGTGGTGAGGAGAGTACTGACCAACTCCAGAACCAATGTCAACTTCATCACAGAGATCTTTCGACAGGTGAAGGAGAAATTACTTTATTTTTTGGGGATTGGGGAGGCTCTGAGTCAGAACTGCCTGTAATGGAGGAGATCTAACATGGATTCCTTGTCGATGAGATTTTATCTGCAGTATCAGCAGTGCAGACGTTCCTCTAGCATAGCAAGTCTCGCTATTTGGCAGATGCTTCAAATGAAATGATCAATATGCATTTTCAATGACAACATGCCAATATTTTCATCTGTCTCTGTAAATACAGGCATTTCTTCTCCCCATGTGTGAAGCCGCGTCAATGCGCAAAGTGGTCCGCGTTTACCAGGAGTGGATCTCCATGGAAGACAAGCCAGTGTTTATGAAGGAGCCAGAGGAGGGCCCCTATCCGGCAGCCACGGGGGGCAGCCTGGATTCAGGCTCTCAGCACGGAGAAAAGGAGGACGAAGTGAGGAAATGGGCATACAGTCTAGAATGTCATTAATTCAAGTTTAGTTTTTGTCTATTTGTTTCAACACAGTTTAAAAAGAGGAGAACATGTACATACATGTACACAGGCCAATATACTTTGCGTTTATGTGTGTGTACTCCCTATTCTTCAGGGAATGAACAAGGAGATTGACAGTGAATTGCTGGAGTACTGTGTCCATGCTGGAGTTCAGACTACGCTACAGGTACAGGCCTTTACGCATTCACAACTCAAAGGAGTCACGTTGTCACCGGTCGCTGCTGTAAGCGGCAGCAATGTCTTTGTTTCCTTTCCAGGTTTTTATCACCCACTCCGCTAACGTTTTCCTCCTGGAGCCGGCAAATGACATCAAGATCCTTCTGGAGGAGCATGTCGACATGTGCAAGCGAGTCCTCAATATCTACCGCAGCCTTGTCATGCACGAGACCATGGACCAGAAGTCATGGTAGGAGAGAGACTGGACAGTCACCCAATATTACATACATCTGTGGAGTGGGATTAAATATGTGTGCAAATCCATTTCAGGCTCTGACATTTACTGGTTTATTCGTAGGGAGCAGATCTTACTGGTTCTGCTGAGGGTGACGGAGTCGGTGATGAAGAGGCCTCCATCCATCATGCCCCAAGGCAAGAAGAGCAACACTTTGTCAGGCAGACTGGCTGGACCCATCTTTCAGGTGCATTTCTATCTCTGGATCCCACTGTCCAGATATTATAACACGGATACAAACAGGTGTATCCTTAATAGAAGGACAGGAAAACAGGAATGTTATATTTTACTCACCTCAGTGAAGTCTGATTGTAATTTAGCTTATGCGTATTTAGTTCTGCTCGAACCAGAGCTGGAATAAAAGCAATCCTAATCTCTTATTCCCTGTCCCTCCTCTCCTACAGACGCTCATTGTAGCCTGGATTAAGGGGAATCTAAATGTTTACATCAGCAGGGAACTGTGGGATGACCTTCTCTCCGTTCTCTCGTCTCTAACCTGCTGGGATGAGCTGGTCACTGAGTGGTCGCTCACCATGGAGACCCTCACCAAGGTACGAAGATATTTTAATCAGGGTATTATCAAAGAGCTGTTTTCGGATCGGAATGAATTTAGCCGACTTCATGTTTAAACAGCAATTATTTAATATAAATTAAAAGTTTTCTTATTGAGAAATTCCTTTTAAAACCAGGCCTGAATGAAGCAATAGTTTTATTACGTTTTCGGTGGCTGTTAATGTTTAACAAAATTGCTTTTGTGACTACAGTATATAAGAATGAACGTGTTTTCTTTCCCCCGCTGCAAATGAAATGTCGCTGCGGTCTTTGTAGGCGTGGTAGCATAAAGCCAGCGCGTGAAAGCGGTGTGTGTGTGTGTGTGTGTGTGTGTGTGTGTCTCAGGTGCTGGCCAGGAACTTGTACACTGTTGATCTGAATGAGCTCCCTTTGGACAAGCTGAGCGAGCAAAAACAGAAGAAACATAAAGGAAAAGGTTCAGTAAAGCAGATTATTCGACTTATATTTCTCTACACAGATTGAGGTAACATGCACTGAGATAATGACCGTTTAAATACTCTGAGGCATCCTGTTCTACCCGTCCCATTTATGCAAGGTGTAGGTTCTGAGGGCCAGCGGCAGATTGTGGATCGTTCCTTCTCCAAAGGCTGGAGCAGAGACCAGCCGGGACAAGTTGCAGCCATGAGGCAGCGAAGCGCAACCACCGCCGGCTCCCCGGGAATCGAAAAGGCCAGGAGCATCGTCCGCCAGAAGACCGTAGGTCAGTATCCCTGGGACTCAAACTCTAGTCTGTGTTTGTGTAGAAATAAAGCGCTCCCTGTTTCCCCCCCCCCCCATGCATTTCACAGCTTTTTTTCTTCCCAAGTCATCCCTATGACTCGGCTTCTTCTGGTTTTCCGTGCTGCCTTACTGTCTGACATGAATTTGTGGCGTATACTTATCAGACCTCCTTCCTAATAGAGTCTTGTTTATGTGATGCTGTGGCCTTTGGTAAGAAAGAAATGATCGTAACTCGGCAGCGTAATGAAATGCTAATACAAGCTAACACAAGATGATAGCAACTTGTGATTAAAACAAGACGGACATGAAATAGGAATATTATACATTTTCCACATGGCGAAAATGTGTATTATTTGCTGTGTCCATCAATGTCCACATAATATATTTACAACCACTAAATGAGATAAACACTGCGGCTTCTTTGGCCCTGTAAATGACATTTTATGCAGAAAATATTTGTGTGTTGTGTTCTGTCAAAATAAGATCACATTCTTGCAGGTGTGCAATTTCTGTCGCATTTTCAAGTTGCAGGTCTAACTGTGAATGTATTCAAACTTGCAGATTAACCTCATGTTGGGATTAGACATGCATCTAAACTGGCCGTTTAACAATGCATTGCTCCAGGAAGTCCTGGTCTTTAGAGAAAAGCAGAGACGCAACATCGTTCCAGGGAGCCAGCAGCAGCTCTCAGCAGAGCTACCCCTCTTTCCCTCCTTCACAGTCTGTCTCTTTCCCTCCATCCACCTATTCTCTTTTCTATGCCGCCCTGTAGCCTATTTCTTTTCACTCCTCAACTATCTTCATATGCTTTGCTCCACACATAAGAAGATATTTTATATCTAATTATCTTTTGTTAAGCACTCTCCCTAATTTCAGTGCGTTCTGTCTTTTTTGCGGTCTTAAATTTGACATCATTGACTTTTACACTCTTATCTGTTACACTCCTCTTCCTCTTCCTCTCACCACTTATTGTTACTTGTCACCAACGATATCCTGTTGCCTCCTCTTGCTTCCTTCTTCCACTGCCTTTTCTGCTTTCCCGTCTTACCCTTTCCCCGCCTTATCGTCTCTGTCTTCTGCCTGTACTTCCCGCCTCTTCAGCTCTGCGTAGCTGTTCAACGGGGGACTCTCTGCTGTCCTCAGCCTTTATCCGCAGTGCTAAGAGCGCCCCTGCTCTGGCTCCACCTCTTCCTGTCCTCTTCCACCACCACCACCCTTTACTACCCCCCCTTGCCGACCAGCTGGCAGGTACACACTCTGTCTGCCTCTCTTGTCTGCACGTCTATCATAGGTCTAAACGACCTTTTGTCTCCTGGTCTAGCTGTCATGACTGAAGCAACAGTTTGCATGTCGCCCAGCAAGAATCATACGCAATAAAATCACAAGAGTCTAAGAAATGTTTCAACATTTAAGATGAATAACTCTCCAGAAGCTGTAAAACAGAATTAGATTAGTGTTTGTTTGTTTAATTCTACTTTTGGAGAAATTTTTGAGACGATTGTTTTCAAAGTTGGCTGCATGAAACTTGATGTTTCTATTTCCTGCCTGTTAGACGGCATCTTCCACTCATCTGCCTGTCTTCACATGTGCATGTCACCAATTCACTGATCGTGCATGTTGTTTAATTTGACACCATTTATTCTTTGGATAAGTACTTGGCCTCATTTCAGAGCGTGTGATCGGCTATTAAAGACGATTGCAGCTCTGTATTTGTTCACCATTTGATATCCGATGAAAGTGAGGACTGACAAACCTACAATAGGTTTGTCTTTCTTACAGTTGGACGATTATGTGCAAGACCTTCGTGGTATGCCTTTCAATAATTGCTTTACTGTATTAAACCAGAAGTCGGTTGCGTTTAGGGTTACTGCACTCTTGACAGTGAAGTGTTAAAACGGTCTGAATGTGTATATTTGTGTTTTTAAGTCAATCAATCCCCCTGATTATCCTCTCTCGACAAAAGAAACCTGAGCTGGAATTTTGGCATATCCAAATGTTGAAGTCAGATTATCTGGCAGTCTGAGACATTTATTAATCCAGGTCAGCATTTTAGATATTTACAGATACAAAGTCTGCCTTATTGTTTTACATGTTAGTGTATATTTTCAGAGAGATAACGTATACAAATGAAACAAGGCAATACCCCCAGAAATGAATGGCGGGTAACTATAACGTCAGTAATGCACAACAAATGATCTTCTTCCTTTGTTCCATCCACCAGACCTCGAGGACCCACCGATAACGCTGACCTCCCGCACCACACGGATGCGTCACTCCTCCCACAGTGAAGAGGCCCCTCCCATCTCCTGTTCGGAGGTCTTCCAGGGAGGGGCTTGTGACCTGGACGCTCCAGCGCCCTCATCCCTCGCAAGAAGCAGTAGTGCCTCTGACATCATGGAGCCTTTCATTGCAGAGCGTATCAAAGGTGAAGACCCCCAGAGGGATCCTGCTTCAATCCCAATCCCTCCCCATCACCACTCCACAACTTCTTCCTTACTGTCGGCCAACAGTCACGCAGCTCAGCCACTCCTAGACCCCCCCACCTCTTCCTCTCCCATGCTTCATACCTTCTCTAATGGTAATGTCTCTACCTCAGCGGTACAAGATGATGATGGTGTTTATGACCAGTTCTGGCACCAGATTGGTTCTCAAAGCGGAGGTTTTAGTTCTGATTGGGTAAGCGACTGGGATTCTGCTTTCACGTGTTCATCTGAAAAGGAAATTGTTGCTGAAGAGGATGAAATGGGGGCTGGAGTAGAGGAAGATGATTTATTCTCCTCTATTAAAGACTACCTCACGCAAAAAGAAGTTGAGAGGAAAGATGACACGGGAAGGAAAGACGGTCCAGATCATCAACCCGACAGAGATGTTGCAACTTTGCCTGTGTTGGCAGCAACTGGAACCCAAATGGATTACTTGGGACAGGGAAGAGAGGCACAGCAAGTATTGAGAGAAGCAAATCAAGCTTGTAAAGAGCACAGACAGGTAAGTAAATCTGTGAGACATAGTAGTGTGGATTCGGCCGAGGAGAATGAGGGAGAGCAGCGGAGCATCTACGAGTGCCTGGAGTTGCAGTGCCAAAGGCCAGCTCCCAACGCTAGAGGGTTCGCTAGCTTAGAAAGAGACATAAGGGAGGCAAACAGAGGAAAGGAAGCAGGATGGGATGGGAAATGTGATGAGTGGAGAGACAAAGGAGAAGAGAAACGGGATGAAAAAGGAGGAGGAGCAAAGGAGAGGACCGGTGACACTAGACAAGACTCTAACAGAGTAGATTCTGTCGCTGAACCAGATCAAGCCCTCCAAACATCTGATGTAACTAAGGCCAAGACATCCCGCAGTAGCAACAAGAGGAGCCACCCTGGGGGTGTTCATGTCAGCTTTCGACCCTCGACCGAATCGGTCCAATTCCACAACCCCGTTGAGAATAAAGAGGCCCATTGGAAAGCCAGATTGCGCCGCCTCAGTCACTTTCACACGCACAGCCACTCGGCTGGGGAGAGGCCTGGGGCCGGAGCTGGGACAGGGCCAGGTGCTAAACAGGGAGCAGGAAGTGCAGGTAAGTTTGGCTCTGTTGGGATCGGCCACAGAACAGGGATCCATGACAAATTAGCCGCTGGGACTGTTGCAGATAACAGCGGGGCAGGGAACCCTGTAATAGTCGGAGGTCTGGAAAACAGGACTGGAACTGGAGGTGACAAGGACAAGCAGCATCACGGATCCTATGAAGGAGCCAGCCTTACTTCTGAGACGCACCCAGAGGTGTCATCAAACAGCTCAGGTCTCGCTAGCGTGTCATCGGCGGTGCGCGGCCGTTTAGGACGTTCCGCCTTGCGATCTCGAGCCTCCCGCTCACGTTCCCAGGAGCCAGGCAGCAATGTCTCGCGGCACCATCAGGGGGCTCTCCTTGGTGGGGTTTATAAGACTGTGGTTCACGCGCTGTCCTCAAAGCCCAGGCCCCGAGGTCAAGGGTCATCCCAAGGTTCGTCGCCACAGAGGCAGGGCAGGACAACAATGGGTGACGCGTCGCTAAGAGACCTCTACTCCCATGTCCTGGGCTACTTTGGACGCAAGACGGCTACGCCAGGTGAGGATCGCAACAAACGAAGCTCTCACAAAGGACACAACAGATTACAACAACTTTGGGAAGACAGATACGCACCAACACACAAACATCAGCAACCTTCTGTTCCCTTTTGGCTGTTTTTAACCGGTTTGTTTTGACGGAGTTATGTATTTTTGGCTGACACTCATCATCTTGCTGCTGGACTGAGATTCAGACTCCCTGTTGATGTGTTTCCTCTTGAACGAAGCCCCTTCTCCAGCCTGCCTCCTGTCCAGGAACCCCCCCCTCCTCCCATACCCCCACCTACTGGTCTGCCTCGGAGCCCTAAATCCCTCTTCCTCTGTCCTCTATTCTCAGGGCTTTGGTATTTTAACCTCCTCTCCTCCTCCCTCTATGTGATGTCGCATGCTGCCTCCGTCTCACCTCCAGACCCACTCCCCTCTTCACCTGCACATAAGAGAACAACAGTCTGTAACGAACTTGATTTACATTTACCAGAAAAACAACTGCATGGAGAACATGTAAGTTGGTTACCCATAATACTTCCAGAAAGCCCCAATGTGTGCGTCTAGTTTTCTATCAGAACTTACAGTTAGATTTATGAGTAGATATGAAAGTTGAGTTCATAATGGTACATCATGAGTTGTTTGTATGAATGTGTAACTTATGTTCAAACCACCAGGGCGCACTGTAGGACTTGTGAAATGTGTCATTCGAGACTAGAGTTATGCACGTAGAATTTGAATGGATGAGAGAAGGCATGCGCTTTCATGATATGATTATTGGATTGGATTGGATTATTGGCGCCAAACTGCAGAAGTGATTTTAGATGTTTTTTGGAGCGTCAGATATTTGGTACTTGCACTCTTAATTCATCAGCATAATATCCGAGTACTGTTTGGCAGACTCACGCTCTGTTTGCCGATTGAGGTGTGCAGCTTGCCAGCTTGAGCCAAGCGCCACCTATTTATTATTTATGCATACATTTTTGGTTTAAACATAAGGCAATGCAGACATTTAGAGTTACCTGTTAACGTGTCGGTAAACAAAAATGACATTCTCTCATTAAGCGAGTCGCTGTGTGTATTTAAGCACAGGCCTCATCATCTAACTTTTATTACAGGAACGTTTATCTAATAAACGTTTTGAGTTTTTTCATATCCAGGTTTACACAGTGAAAGTGTCAGGAGTACAGCAAATGTTGCATCAGAGCTGTCTGAATAAATTCATGCAGACTCTCCATGTTTAGTTCTATGTCTCGTCGCTTTAATACCAACTACAGCCAAAATGTTCCAAGTGATTTGCTACAGCTTGAAGCTTTGAAAACGTGGACGCTGAAATTACAACTAAATGTTTAAAAGGAACTTGCATATATCAACACTACGCATGTAAAAAATGAACCTAGAAATCAGGCACTTCTCAATATCTTTAAATAAGTAACGTAGCGTACAGGGAATATTTGGTGTTCAATGAAATGGCCATGCAAGTGTGGGTCTCTAAATTGACCAGCGTTTGTACTTTTTGCAGACTTGCTTATTACGCAGCAAGCCATGGGATCCTAATTTTCTGAACACTGCTGGAGCCTAACCAAACGACGCTTGTTGCATGTCTGTGGTCAATCAATAGAATGAGCTGAAACACCTAAAACTAGTTCTCATTCAAATCTTCAATGACACCCAACATTGGAGCTTAAGTCCTTTTTCCAGTGGAAAAATGACAAGAAGGATGTGTTGTTTGCTGTGCTGCGTTTTATTTTGAAGAATTCTGTATTTGCTTTTTCAAATGGAGCAACTGAGTATTTGTCCTGAAATTAGCTCCATTAAAGTTAGTGGCCACAAAAAGTGCTTTTAAAAAGAATATACCATATGTTTCAGAAAAGAAAAAGAAACCGATTAAGACCTTATTGCTCATGCCAACATGTAGCATTTAAGCTGCTTTAATTTTGAGGTGATGTCATGGCAAATAACCATTACAGTCCAGTAGCCCACCTCAATACGTCCAGCTTCAAAGAGATGTCTTACAGTAATGCTAAAGGTAATGCATGAGAAAAGTCGGCCCTATTGGCCTGAACATGGGCTGCCAAGTCTTTAGTTTGTTTACTGCTTTCTTCTCTAAATAAGCAGCTAAACGACAAAGAGTTTTGTGACCATCGTTTTGATGTTTGTTTTTTTTTAACTTTATTATGCCTCTGAGCCAAACAGTGCAAGTTGAGATTAAATGTGCAAGGTCCTCTTCTATGACAGGAAGAAGTGGATGTTGACAGTATGAAACACTGAATGATAAGATGAAGGTTCGATCAGCAAAGTATTGATTTGAATACGGTGCTTAGAAAGAGAGGGGTCATTGCTTTGAGGCCTAGAAGGCCAGCAGCAACAGAGCTGAACTAACGTGCGCTTGTAATTTGCTGCTTGTTTGGGCGTAACGCGTCGATGTGCATGGTGTGAAATAATTCCTGCTTTGCTTTGCTCTGCTCGTGGCTCTGCCTGCTGCCAAACAGTCCGCTGCTAACATCAGGGCCTACAGAACATACACACCAGAAGCGTTCGCACCAAGAAGCTCCGCTTTGTCGTGAGACACTTTAATATTATCTGATATATCTGCCATGGTGGTTTAGGAAGAACAGATTTTAACAAGCCCAAAGTGCACACAACCCAAATAATCTACGTTCAGGGGCTTATCAGTAAATCATTGATCATTTACAGGAATGCATTACAGCTTAGTTTTATGCCTTGATTGTGTAAAGAGAATTTGTCACCATTGTGTTCATTCATTTCTTTTTCTACTTCGTTGTTTGTGTCTGAACACACATCTGTCTATCTTTATGCACTTTGTCTTGTTTTGAGTGTGTGTGTGTGTGTGTGTGCGTGCATATGCGTACTGTGTGTCTTTAACGATCATCCTATATCTTCCTCCAGTCAACAAAGAGGAGGTGGTGCAGAAGGCTCGTCCGGTCTCCAGTGACGTAGGAGGCACCAACCCAAACTTCTCTGACCTCATGGACGAGTTCATCCAAGAGAGGCTGAGGGCCAGAGGAACAGTTAGTAACATACTCACACACCGATTGATGATTCAGCTTCCAGTGTCGCAAAGAAGGAATCCGCTTCTTCTCCATAACCAGGGCCGTCGTGGCAGCAGCCCGGGAAGTCTCGAGGTTCCCAGGGACCTTCCGGAGCTCCTAGAGACGGGTCAAAGTCCTGGATTCCACCCTTCAGATGATCTCCGACCTGTCGACGATCCTGGCGTTCCCTCTGAATGGACTTCGCCTGCAAGTGCCAGCGGCTCTGATGTCGTCAGCTCGGATAGCCAATCGGACTCCTTCAACGCCTTTCAGTACTCCACCTGCAAGTTTGATAGTAAGGAATGAACCTGCACCTGTTTATTTCTGCTGCAGGTTTTCTTTTTTTGACGTGTCCATTGCCATAATATGATTTAACAGTGCATGTTGTTATCTTGTCAAAATATAAAGGCTCAATAGTGCATCGCATTGCTTAATTTTAGTAAGGTATAGTCGGACGTTTAATGTTAGTTAGCTCACATTCACCTGTGATAGAAGGTTATGGACTGTGCATAAGCAAAACTTCGTTTTTGTCTTTATTTTGTGTCCTCGGACTCAAACATTCCCATTTGAATTACTACAAATTACATTACTGAACTCGATGTGGTCGGTGAAACATGAAGCCCTGCACATCTGATTGTCCTTGAACCCTTGTAAAAAGCCTAGACAAATATCTGATCGTCCGTATATGTGTAGATTTTGCTTTCAGTTCCGAAGCTTCTGGAGGTGGACGAGGAAGCTCTCTGGACCAGGACAGCCTTGGAGGGGCCATGGTTTGTGAAGAGCATGAAGTTGCCAGTTTGACAACCCTTCACCTTGACTCGGAGACGAGCAGTCTCAGCCACACCGTCACCGTTACTGGTACATACATAACGCAGAGATCTCGAGTCGCTTTATTGTTTTTGATGTGTATCTAGACACCCTTCTTTGATTGTCTCATCAAGGTTCAGAGAGTGCGTCTCCCATGCATTCTCTCGGAGGCTCTCGCTCCCAGACGCCCTCCCCTGCCACTCTGACAGCAGAGCATACTGTTCATTCCCACTCCCACTCACACACGCACCTACAGGCGGACCAGAAGCTACACAACTCTGTCCTACAGACTCCCGATGACCTGGGTAACGATCACACACACACTCGGCCATTTACGTAATTCCGCTGAGGTCTCGCCTCTGAACGAGAGGGACTTGATAATTGATTGACCGATTCTAGAAACCAGCGAGTTCCCCACTGAGGACTGCAGTGTGATGGCGGGAGGCTCTCTCACTGGATGGCATGCAGATGTTGCCACGGTAATGTGGCGGAGGATGCTGGGTATCCTGGGGGATGTGAATAGCATCAAAGACCCCGAGATCCATGCTCAGGTTTTCGACTATTTGTGTGAACTCTGGCAAAACCTAGCCAAGGTGTGTACAGCACAATTATGAGACATTTTGTGTGAAATCTCTTTTAATATATATATATAAATTATTATTATTTCCAGATAAGAGATAATTTAGGAATTTCTCTGGACAACCAGTCATCACCACCTCCCCCGGGTTTGATCCCACCCCTGAGAATCCTCACTCCCTGGCTCTTTAAGGTAGATTTGACGAAAGATCCTCTGCTATTCATTACATAGGTGATAGTTTCACGGCAGAATAGGAATCATTTATTTTTACTTGACTTGTTCCTGCTCACTTACAGGCCACCATGCTGACAGAGCGCTACAAGCAGGGGAAGCTTCATGCCTACAAGCTGATCTGCAGGATTATGAAGAGACGGCAAGATGTTTCCCCGAACGCAGACTTTCTAAAACACTTCTACAATATTATGCACCAAGGACTGCTGCACCAAGACCAGGTAGAGTGGGTATCACATGGTTGTGTTATGAAGGTGATCAGTGATTTCCAATCGGTTTGAAGACAGCATATTATATCCATATCCAGTGATAATAATTGTTATAAATTGAACTTGCACAACAAAGGGGATAACATGAATTAGGACGGTGATAGAAAATGTAAGCTCGACCATAATAGTACAAGAAGGTGGATTAGAAACAAGAATAATAATAGGAACTAAAGATTACGCTGAGATAAGGTGAAAATAAAATACTGAATATTGATGAAGATTAAGTTCAGAATAGTATACACAATGTTTACTTTTATTATAAGTATGTTGCTTCTAAAAATATACAATTTAAGGACTTAATTGGAGTATTTGTCACTGTTTTGCAGCGTAATTTTAATTTTTAAATGTTAAATTGGAGACATCTATGATGCTTTTCAGGTCATTCCCAGAGATTGGGGATTCTCGTGTCTCTTCTTCTCTATCCAAACTTCAGTGATTCATACACACCGACCTTTGTTTGGTCAGATGCCCACTTTATTAACTATGACCAAAGTATTTTTGGCAACCATTTGAGCTATTTCTCCCTGCTTCACTCTCCACCGATCGAGCTACAATAACGCTTGCTTCGCAGAGAAGCACAGCGGCTTTATCTGAAGGCTTCTTGTATATAAATGCTCTAATTGTTGTGCAGCTTCTCATGTTAAATATAGGCCTTACCTAGGCTGTTGGTTTTGAAAGCCTGTAATTTCACCCTGCAGCTGAAATGTCATCTCGCATCACTGTGGCTTCAGTTGTTTTGAGACATCATCTTTAGCAATGGGCCTCTGCGCAAGATCGCTGGCTGTAAAAACAGTCAAGTGGGAAAAAAATGTCAAGTGTTATTCTTTCCACATCTTTTCTGAGACATCATCCTGATCTAGAATGTCACCCCAGCAGACACTGAGGCTCGACTCATTCAGCGATATTGCATACTTTTTTGAAGGAAGTCACAAAGCTGACGATGTATTTGAGGAGAGAAAAGGCTTGTTGGAGAAAATCCGAGTTAGAATGCACAGGAGTATAATTCTTAAGCCAAATTACCTACCGCTAAGTTCAGCTATTTAGCGCTTGAGTCTAAAGGATTTAATCAATATGAATGTCCTGGCCTTAAGTGTGTGTAAAACAGACTTGTGTTTTTCTCCAGGACATTGTGAACACCATCATAAAGCACTGTAGTCCCACGTTCTTCAGTATCGGTCTGCCTGGAGCCACCATGCTGATTCTGGACTTCATCATTGCAGCTTCGAGAGTGACCGCCTGCTCATCCCTCAATGTAAAAACACACTAGTATGCTCAGACACAGTTCACACAACCGAACAGCACAAACTCCACTGAGCTGCACATTCCTGCTATACCTTTTTGTCTTTGGATCTCCCTCCTCTCTAGGCTCCAAGAGTTGAGGCCCAGATCCTGCTCGGATCTCTGGTGTGTTTTCCCAACTTCTATGGGGAGCTTCCAGCCCTCCATCCCACCACAGCCGACGTGGCGCTGACCAAGTTCCCCGATGTCAAGGTGCAAATTTCTGTTTTGAGAAGCTCAGCCAAGTCATTATGCTCATGTCTTCCAACTGTAGCATTCGTTTGACTGTATGATAGTAGATCAAACAAAATAGAAAGAAGAAAAATGTATTGTCATCTTAAATCTGACCTCCGGCAAAGTGTCGGGTCCGCCACTTTGGGTATTATCCAGTCCAAAACATTTCTGTTGCCCGTAGAGGGACTCGGAACCAAAAGGAAAGCGGTTAATGCCTCATCAGTCATTCTTGTAGCGGTCCAGAACTGTGGGAGTCATGTTGTTGTTGTTGTTGCTTTGTAAGCTGTTGACGCCATGCATGGCAGCATCGCAGGACTTCGCGCCGCTTCCTTTGGTTCCTCTCAAGGCAGAAACTTGGTTGGAATCAGTGAGCGGTCATTAAGGACTGGTCAAGTCTGTGAATGTGTGTGTGAGGGTGTGTGTAGAATAGTCTGCATGATGCGTTTGGGTCCATAGTTACTGTCGTGCACCACATTTCTGCAGTTCAATGAATTTGTCATGTCTTTCAGCAGAAAAGGAACGAACTTTGTTGTGTTTTTTTTTTTTTTAGGAGCATGTCATCAAAACCATCCTGTCCTCAGCCAGGGATGAACCCTCTGCTCCAGCGAGGTGAGCTGGTCCAGCAGCGGGGCACCTAACTCCACTCGTTTTTTTGTTCATTGGTCTGATTTTATATATACAGATTTTGTGTATCTGTTTGTGTCTGTTGCTCACACTATTGTTTGTTTGTCCTTGTTAGGTGTGTGGCTCTTTGTAGTCTGGGTATCTGGCTGTGCGAGGAGCTGGCTCACGGGACGCAGCACAAACTAATTAAAGATGCCCTCAACGTCATCTGTGTTACTCTGAAGGTCAGTCACAAGCCTGCACTGTGTTAGAACGCTTTAGCTGTTTTCCAAGTGTTAACGAGAAAAGCACTCGAAAAGCGCCTCATAATGATTTTTGAATCCTTAAATGGAGTTTTCAATACGAAAATGTAATATTTTTTCCTGACCTCATTCGGGATCCAGATCGGAACCCTTTTTGACTGTGATTATTGGTGAGTGATTGGTGATTATTTTACAAGATAAGCCTCCATTATTAGTAAATCCAGACGGGTATTCGGATAGCGCTCAAGATTTAATGGGATCTCAGACAGACCAAGACCCATCTTCAGATTTTTCTTTCATCAAATACTCATCCAGTAGTTTTTCCGTAATCCTGCTTAAAACAGATAGAAGCCAAACAAACACCGTCAAAAGCAATAACCTACTTTTTTTTGTCCATCGCATGGCCCCACAATGAGCTGGCGTCTTGTCCAGGGTGTACCACGCCTTTCGCGCGTAGTCAGCTGGGATATGCTCCAGCAGACCCGTGACCCGCAAGGCAGATAAAGCAGCAGAAAATGATTGGATGAATATTTTAGGGTTACATCAATGTGGTTGAAAAACACACATGTGTTTTCTCCAAAAGTTCAAAGTGATCATATCCATGCACACTAAATAAAATAAATAAAGCAATTATGTACAATGATAGTATACCAGAACTTTTCTAAATCATTTATTGGATCAAACAGTTCACAGACATGAATTTTTTGGAGAAGCTTTGACTGAGGAAGAACGGAGATGACTTTAACATTAACACTGAAGACTGGATATTGGTTTGTATCGTTAATGTGATTAACAGTCGGCTGCAAGGAGCCAAGATATGATGGGAAATGCTGTTGTGGATGTTTGTTAGCCTCGGAGGGCATTGTCTGTTTCAGGCCAGTGCATCAGAATAATAGCATTCAACACTTCCTGTCTCATCTATAGCCAAGTGGCTCGAGACGGACACAAACACACACACATACCTTCTCCATCTTGGAATCCCCAGGTTGTGTATCGGCAGCCAATGGCCCGCTGAGACATTACAGCTACTCACACACAAACACACTTGCATTCACTCCCTCCTGGGGGGGGGCAAACCCTGGACTGTCAATATGTTTGGTCCTCCTTCAGATACGAGACTAATCCAGAGGGAATGCTACAGGCTGAGTCCCACACACACGCATCCAATACACATACTCTAAATACTGTTCTACTATTGTTGAAACTAAGCATTATTATATTTTTTTTATAATTTGCTGCAGGCCAAATAAAACTGGACCCTTAGATTGGACACCCCTGACCTGCCTACTCTGTTCAGTATAAAGTTCTATGTGATTTTTACTCATTACTATCTTGGTATGTAGACTGTTCTTTAGGCATGGAAGTCACCACTGAGCCTGATAGACTTAATGCTCTGCTGTGTGTCTTATCAACCCAGTATCCCAATAAGAATGTGGCACTGGTGGCGTCAGACATTCTTCACCTCCTGATCAGTCATGTGGATTATCTCCAGAAATTCCCCCCCGACACGCCAAAGAAGATTGTAGAGGTAAGACATAACTTGATTATTGGAATATTTTCACGTTTATTCAGTGGTATTTTACGTTCATCAGTGAGTCAGTCAGACTCTGATGTATGTTTTTAATTAAAGCAGAGATTTATCCCGTTATTCCCATCATATTGTTTTTTTTTGGAGCATTAGTAGTGGCAGTAACTGAATTTATTTTTCCTAGATTTTGATTGCCACCATCACATGCCTGCTGCCGAGCACCGAGTCCTCGCCTCATGAACTGGATAAGAGGGTAACACACACACACACACACACGCACATAAATGTCACATTTTTGATGCCGCTGTTTTTGCGCTGAGGAAAACGTAAAGCTGTGTGTTGCAGCTGGTCGTGTCCCTCCTGTTGTGTCTGTTGGACTGGGTGATGGCTCTGCCTCCAAAGACTCTTCTTCAGCCTGTTCAGACACAAAGCCCTCCTGAGAAGGACCAGCCCAACAAAACTCTTCTCAGCTGTATTTATAAGGTACGCCGGAGATTTACTGCAGTGCCTGTCAATAATACTGTGCTCCACGCATCACATTTAACATTCCTTGAAATGATTCAATCATTCATTTTCGGGAGTTGCTGGAGCCTCTCCCGGCTCGCTTTGGGCGAGAGGCGGGGTACACCCTGGATGCATCGTGGGGCCCTTTGAATTCTGATACGCAAAATCTTAGGCTAGGACTCCTTTGTTTTACATGTGCAGGTTGTTGTTATATGTACACACATATAATGTGTAAGGAGTCAAATGCTTGTAAATCACATGCATGCCGGATGGAGTTAGGATTAGTTACCATTCCCTCACTGTTTGTCCAGGTGTTGCATGGTTGCGTCTATGGAGCTCAGTCCTTCAGCAGTCCCAAGTATTTCCCGCTGCAGCTGTTGGACCTGCTGAGCCCCGACTACGACCCGTTCCTCCCGTTAGAGAGCCTCAGAGAGCCAGAACCCCTGCACAGCCCGGACTCTGAGCGCTCCAGCAAGTTGCAGCCCGTCACTGAAGGTATTTTGCTGAACACCAGGGGCGCATTATGGACCTGATGCTGTCATCATTAACTTGTGTCTACACAAATTTACAAGACAGAGAAGTCAGTCAAATGAGTTTGGATTTTCACACGATCAAAAGTACAATCGAGTATCTCACACACCCAAACACGACTCCTCTGTCACACAAAGATACATCGCGATGAATTGAATGACCCAGCAGCACCCGAAACTGACGCTCGGCAGCGATGGATAAAGTTGGTTGTGTGTGTGTGTGTGTGTGTGTATGCCTGCACACTTGTTCACATCCGTGTGCGAGTGTGTATTGTCCCCTGCTGTGGTCCACCAGGACACAGTGTCTCATCTAATGACTGGAGCACCTGATAGACCATGCCTCTCTTCTCTTGTTTTTTACCCTCCTATCTTCCCTGCTTCACTTCCTTTCTTTTATTTATTTTTATTTATTCATGTTTTGTATGTTTAACATGAACTATGTAAGAGATTGTGTGTCTCTAAACCTTTTCCCACTTATCTAAGATTTAGGTTTTGTTGTAACCTTTTTATCTCCACTAAAATAAAATGAAATCTGATACCCTACGTGTTTTTGTCCCAAACTGCAGCCTCGTATTGACACAGTCTGGGCTTTCCATCTCTCTCTGCAGTTCGTAGTCGGCTTCAACATGGTCTGGTTTCCATCGCGGCTAGGACAGTTATCACACACTTGGTCAACCATCTAGGACATTATCCAATGTCTGGAGGGCCTGCTACTCTGTCCAGTCAGGTGCTGTTATGGTCATGGTTACCAGTCCTTCCTAAGCAGAATATAAGTTCGGTGTTTTTTTACATTTTCTGACAGCATCTTTGTGGCCGATCATGTTTTTTTAGGTTTGTGAAAACCAGGACAACCCTTTCTGTGACAGTGCAGATCTTGGACCAGAGCTTTTCCATTCACCAAACCTCCAGTTTTTGGTTCTGAACGGATCTACGCTGCTCTCAGTGTATCAGGTAACCTCCTCTGAAAGAAAGCTCGTTACCAGGATGATGCTTGGTGTGTTTCTGAACAAAAGGTCACATAACAGTTTTATAGAAGCTCTTTATTGTGGGTGACACTTGGCTAGCTCAAGGCTAAAAGGTAAGCGGTGGAGATGGAGCAAAATCTTCTTTTGACAGCTAGTTTTTTCTTCTAATACTGAATCCAAATGATTAGTTTGTCTGCGAATACCAAGTACCAGTCATGTACCAGTTTATTAAAAACATTTTATGTTAGCATCCCTGCACTACAATCCCCATAGGGATGTTTATGTTAAACAAATCCCTTAATATTTGTTTACCACAAAAACATCTGTCAAATGGCATTTATGTGTATGTGTATCCAATTTATAATTAATACATTACAAGCTATTGCATCAGGGGGACATGATGGCGTAGTGAGTAGCGCTGTCGCCTCGCAATAAGAAGGTACTGGGTTCGAGTCCTACTTGTTGACCTTTGTTGTCCTCTCCTTCTCAGATTCGTTTGGAGTCTGGTGTACCCGGGGGCGGAATGACGGCTGGTTTGTCCTCTGCTCCCGCTTGCGTTCGAGTCATCATCCGCGACATCGCTGGAAAACATTCATGGGACTCTGCTGTTCTCTACGGCCCTCCTCCATGTTCCCCAAGCAGTCCAGCGCACACATTTTTGCCACACACGCAATCACCTCACGGCGCAAATCTTAGTTTACGCACCCCGCCTGGAGGACCGCTGAAAAAGGCGGGAGTGAAGAGAGAAGAAAGTGAAGAGGATGGGTGGGAGGAGAGGGAGGCAGAGGAGGGAAGAATGCACAGTGAAAGGCATTTGATTCAAGCAGAGGGGGGGGAGGAGGAGGAAGGAGAGGAGAGCAATGTTTGTGAGGGGGAGAGGGGTGGTCCTAGAAGAGGTGAAGGAGAGGAGGAGGAGGAGGAGGAGATGAAGAATGAACAGAAGATGGACCGGGAGGGGGGGGTGGGAGAGTTAGGTTTGGAGCAGCTTCTTGTCCCACCATCGGCTAAACGTGTGTGTCGGGAGTCGGTGCCAGCGTGGGACTCCATGAGGGACGGGGAGGATGCACTGGACGAAATGTTACAGTACTTGGGAGACTCGAGTCCCGAGTGTCTGCAGAGAGCAGGTACACACACGCACGTAATTCATTTATATCATTTTAGTTGACTCTTATTTTACTGTAAACATGCTGAGCAAACGTTCCTATTTGAGGGTGAGTGTTTAAAAGGAAACTGACCACACTTTATCAAGACAGTCTTTGCATGTGGCCTGAATTCACTGAACATTCAACCCTTGGTTCTGTGTTGACACGTGAGCAGGTTTTCTGAGTCCATACTTGGCCCTCCAACAGGCTCACGTTTTGATTTAACGCTTTAATTTTTCCAAACGCTGTTTCCAGTAGAACTATTCTGCTTCATTCCTCTAAGGAGTGGAAACAAAGGCTAACGGTTTGTCTCCTGATTGGTTCCCTCAGGCATGCCGCTCAACATTCCAGCTGCGCCTCCTGCATGCGTCTCAGAAAAGCAGGAGAATGATGTCATCAATGCCATCCTGAAGCAGAGTGCTGCTGAAAGAGAGTTTGTTCTTCATGTATGTCGTATCCTGTGAACTCAATGCGGTTTACCTTTTTAAATCCGTAACTCCCACCATCCCCTCATTAATAAACACAAATTCTAGTAAAAATGGAACTTGGTATCGTGTATTTTGAAATGTTTCAGAGAGGCGAGGAGCTGAACATGAGGGCGATGCAGCAGACGGAACCGGAGATTCAGACGCCACAGTCAGCCTTCTACTACTGCAGACTCCTGATCAACATTCTGGGACTCAACTCTTGGGAGAAGAGGTGAGTCTATATTGTATAATGTGGGTATTATTATAACAATGATATAAATAAAGAATAAGGCATTTTATCCTGGGAAGGAATAAATGAGGTGTTTTGTAGGTGTCAGGATTCTGTAGTTATATGAATTATAACTTGTTTTTTTGTCTAAATCCCAATAATTAGTTGTAACTAAACAAGTTTTGTCACTCAGGTGGATCAGCCTTTCATCTTCTCAGTAACCATTAAGGTCTCACTTTGAGTGTGGAGTCTGGCCAGCTAATGGACATTCATCACTCTTGATACTTCATCCAGGGAATTACACTATCTATGTTTGTACTACACACACCGTGTGTGTGTGTGTCTGCACTAGTGTAGTAATGAGCATACTCTATTGATCGAGCTCAACCCATTTTGAGTTAGAATAAAAGATCGTACTTGAGGAAGGGAATAATGGTAGGAAAAGTGGTAAATCAGAAATGAGGAGGAATGAAATGCATGTAGGAGGAAAGTGAGAATTAAAAAAGAAAGAAATGGATCCAAAAGTAAAAAAATACGAAGGCTAAAGAAGCAGAGAAGAAAGGAAGAGAAGAAAAGATTGTCTAATCATCTGTTCTTGTCCACTGATGTCTCTCCAGGTATTCATAGAGGATGCAACACACTTAGATAGAGACAGTCACCTCTGTGTGTGTGTGTGTGTGTGTGTGTGTGTACGCACGTGCATGTGTGTGTTCTCTTTTATGCTTTTCCCTGTAATCCAGGGTGTCAATGGAGTCTTTGAGAGCAGAGAATGAGGCCATTATCAAGTATCAGTTTAATAAAGAGCAAATTGCCTGCTCCCTCACTCTTGCTCGCTCGCTCTCACTGTCGCTCTCTCTCTCTCTTTAGCGCATGCTCTTTTTTCCTCTCTCTGAGTGAAAAGAACGACGTGTCATTATCTGTCTTGTCCTCACTGCTCATGTCTTGTTGTATGTGAGCAGCATGGGGGACGGTCACCGGGACATTTTCAGCGATCCATAGATGTGCAAGTCAAAATAAAAGGCTTTTGTTTCGTCTTTGTCCATTCGCAGCCTGGTCGTCATGAGATACTGCTGCATTTTCTTATTTGTAGCACAGTAATAACAGTATGCAGTAATGTAATTAAAACCAGAGGAAAAGCATCAATAGTAACGCCTGATCCACGATCGATCAAAAAATGCAACTGCTGTACATCTCTGGGCAAGATTGACTAAAAAAAAGTCACAATTATATCAAGCCAACAGTCTCAGTGGCAACTTTGATGGGGTGTAAAAGCCTTTTATCAACAGAACCCACGAGCAGACCTGTTGGGCAGCGAGAGAAGCTGTGTCACAAGCAAGGTTAATTCCACCCTTGGGTGGAAACAAAGCCTTCATTTACAGTTGTATACAAAATATTCCCGTGTTCTCCTCTTGTTCACCATCTCACTGGGTCTGTTCTCTGCGACACTGAGCAGCCACCAGCGCCAGATGCAGCAGGATTGTTGGGTTTTTAGCAAGTAGCCAATTAAGAGAGTCATCATCAGTCACAGCTTGGTAATGGTAGCGAGCCTGGTTTTGTACTAACCAGTGTGTGAATCTGTTTTACAGGAGCAACTTCCATTTGTTAAGGAAGAATGAGAAGTTGCTGAGAGAGCTGAAGAACCTGGATTCACGGCAGTGGTGAGAAAATCTGTCATTTCTCTAGATTGATGCCATGTTAAGGTACTAGTTTGATGGTTCAGGTACTAGTTTGATGGTTAAGGTACTAGTTTGATGGTTCAGGTACTAGTTTGATGGTTAAGGTACTCGTTCGACGACTCTTTAATTTGAACAAGTCTTGCTTTCACTTCCTTTTTCAAATTTATACTCGGGCGTGTTTAATGTGGGGTTCCAAGGTTCATCGACAATTATACAAAGCTTAATTTTATAATTAGTACCTGTATGCTCCCTGAGTGCTTTTCTAGTTATTATGGTATCCATCAGGTAGTTTATGGTTCATTTATATGTGTTGCTCTGTTATCCTGAACACAACATGCTCTGGAAACGTGTGCACCAAAATTACCATTCCAATATCGCCCTGGAAGAATTGGACCACTGACCTAACCCTGACAACGCAGGGTAACCCACATAGGATCTCACTAACGACAAATCCTGTTTGTGTTGTGGACCCTGATCAGTCTGATTCTGTGTGATAATGAACCAACATTGTCTTTATTATGCATTTCTTTCAACTAAACTCTGAAGGGTTACAGGAGGGAATTTAAGGTCTTGGATGAAGCCATTGTAAAGTAACAACATTTTCAATCCGTTTTCTCTTCTAGCCGAGAGACTCATAAAATAGCCGTTTTTTATGTTGCTGAGGGCCAAGAGGACAAACACTCCATTTTAACAAACACAGCGGGGAGCCAAGCGTATGAAGACTTTGTCTGCGGACTGGGCTGGGAGGTAAAAGCATGTTTATTCAGATCATCTTAAAAGCTCTGACATCCAAATTACAAATGAATTTTCCATTTAACTTATTTGACCTGGTGGACTTATCGTTATTTGTGTTTAGACTTGCTGCTAAGACGCAGAATGTTTCTCCAAGCAGTTTTACCTCAATGTGTGTACTTTAGGTGGACCTCGCTACTCATTGTGGCTTCATGGGAGGCCTCCAGAGGAATCGAAGTACAGGCCAGACTACGCCGTATTACGCCGCCTCCACCACTGAGGTCATCTACCACGTCTCCACCCGCATGCCTCACGACCAGGACCACAACCTCACCAAGAAGGTAGCACACACGACGAGAAACTAAGGTCGTTTACTAGCGCCGTGACGCTTCACGGGATGCATTGAACCGTTTCGGTTTATCCCGATTTATGCATTTTCTCTCATTAAATTATTACTAGCGCGATCTTAGCGCTCCGTGCAAAACTAAAGTCCTGGGCAGGTTTAGGTCGGCTGATCGTCTTTGTCAGTAATATGAAATCGATGAAGAGCAACAACAGGATGCAGGAGCTACGTGAAGTCATTGCTGTTTAAGGCTGGCTGAAGGTCTATTTCTTCAGTATATTTGACAACTGAAAGAGAGCTGCTTTTAAATATCACACACGTTGACACTAGTCCGTTGATGGTAATATCACAAAAGTGTGTGTCCATGATCGGGTCAGTCATGTCTGTTTATACGTGGTGTGTTCTCCTATAAGTGTCTAAGCAGGCAGCTTTTGTGTGTGTTGTGTGTGTGTGCGCGCGCACCCCCTTAGGCACTGCTTGCTCTGCACATGGGCATAATGTCCCTTTTAATCAGATCATACTTCCTGCTTCTCGGCCTATCACATTGCTGCAGGCTCCTGATTGAATTATCAGCACCTGGTCCGACACCATCGGTCTCCCTGATCAGCTGATGCCCCCATCAAACACAAAATATAAACCTGTTTAACCTGACACAAACCCACATCCAGCATGAGCTTTATTCACATTATTCACACACACAACTATAAAGTTGTGTTATTGTTGGACACACATACACACACACGGATTTACAAACACACGCATGGTTAGGCAAACGTGTTCATCCAGAGGTTAAACTGACAGACACACACACATACGACCAGCAAGTGTAGTCAAATCA